>NC_132938.1:38132121-38435151 GCF_034638445.1 Ciconia boyciana
AAAGGCACGGTCCAGGGGCCCAAAGCAATTAATAGTGTAAAAACACAGCCAAAGGGAAAGGAGAGAGATTCTGCTCCAAGAACATGAGGGGGGGTCCATGCTACTGAAAGCAACCACCCCCATGCCACCGCATTACTTTTTTGGGTTAACACCTGAATCCCTGCAGCAATCAGGATTTTATTTGAGGCAACAGCCACTCAGTCTGGCATATGGTGCTGCCAGTCCAGTTTGGGAGCCCTGTAAGGAACAGAAGTCATTCAAACTCCTGAAATAAGGAGCCAACTCAACCAGCTCTCTCAAACACATCCATCTCCTAAACCTAATGTAATGATCTCCTCCAGCTATTAGTTAAGTAGTTCTGCAGTTCATAAGGCAGACACTGTTGCAATGGTGAAAAATTAATGGTTAAAAAACTGCACTTAAAAACTACACTATCCACACTGCAAAATTTATTTAGAAATTATGGAATTAAATGCATATGATAGCAAGTGAGATTTCCCATCTAAAACTAAATACTAATACATAAAATGAAAAATCTTCTTTTAGTTTTATGCATTATGATGCAATCTTTAATTATATAGTCACAGATTTGCTACAGAGTCCATGACTGTTTTCCTGTACATGCATCCTATGGTATCAGAAGTAAAACTGTACCTGCAAGCATCAATCTCTCATTTTCTTCACTTCCTAAAATTTGTGTGTCTATTGTACTTGATTTAAAAATCTAAATTAAATTTATTTTATATATATATATATATTTTGCACTTAAGAAATGTAGCAATTACTGCTGTCATAAAAACATGTACATGAATAACAGAAATGAGATAGTGATATTAAAGTGGGTTTCAGTCTGGAAGAGGTTTCGTTTCTAGGATGCATCCTGTAAGTCTAGCCAACTTGACCATTAATGCCACTATCACATCATTGATAGTGAAAAATTAAAGGAAGTCTCCAAAAGCAAAAGGCACTTCCTTTTTTCAGGATAAATTCTGTAATTATGCCATGTAGTATATGACACAAACAAAGGAATGAAGTGCTCCACAGAAACTTCAAAGAACTTCAGTATACAATTGTGCAACATTTTTCAGTTGGGCACAGGCACAAGGAGAGAAATCAGTCAGAGGAAAAAAAAAAAATCTTCTGGACTACTTTCTCCATTTCTCTCTGGGAAATTTTAAAACAGAGACCCTTCTCCTAAACATTACAGCAACATGCATCCTACACTTTTAATAATACATGAGGAGGAGGGAATGCCCCACAAGAGACACATACAATGGATATGTTTTATGTCAACACAAGGTAACATTAGAAAATTGGTGCAAGAATTAAATAATATTTCATTTAGCTTTTAGGTTTCTTTACAAAACAAAAAGAAATAGAGTTGAAAATTCTGTTCAACCAGAAAAGTTTGACTTTCTTGTATTAACCATGTGGTTAACTTGCAGCAAAATCAATAAAACAGTTTGCTATCACCAATCCTACACTTTTGCAGAAAAATATTCCATGTAGTTCTTTACAATATCTCTCTCTTAGTCTATCTCGGTATTTGTTTTCAGAATTCATAACATCTGACCACTTCAGAATTTCTAACACCAGCTCCACAGAATCTAACCCAAAAGTTTAATTCAGTTCGTAGCCTTTACTGAGAGTTGTAAAGAGAATGCAGAAAAACATTTACTTGACAATTTTCCCTCTGTACTAATACCCAACTCTGTCTAGCGTTGACACGATAAAACTGTCAACACTCAAAACATTTACTAGGCTAACAAGGCAGTGATTCCACAACGATGGATGATGGCAGAGATAGCACTGCTCCATCACCTAACGGTATTAATTTGTCCCAGAGGATTGAGCCTCGACATATGACTACTACATCTGACAAACTAGCCAAAGGGCGTTACGTATACAAATTTAAGCAAGATGGCACCCAGTTCTGCACTGAGTCAGAATGGTATGGATAAGTGACATGATTCAACATAAAATCTGCTTATAGAAAGTGAATCAAGCAACAAACTTCAGAACAAAACAAACCAGAAGAGCGAATTAATAGTGAGTCAGAACTTGCACTGTATGGGCATTTTGATCTGGTACTGGAGTACTGGATACTCCAGGGACTAATCTGTTGCACTGTTAAACCAGAGCATATTTTGAAGGCAAGGAAATGGAGGTATCCGACTGCAAAGGAGGAAAGCAGGGCACAGCATGCAGAGCCCAGCTGCTATGCGGGGCTGGAGCTGGGGAGAAGCCACAGCAGCAAACAGGAGGGCGCGCCACCAAACCATGGCCAGAAAAGCAGGCAGCAAGAAGGTGGGGTTGAGAGGGACTAGAGGTAGGTAAAACCCCACTTTCTCCCTCCCACGCTGCCCAGTGAATCTCCAATAAATTTATGACTTTTTATGCACAAGAAAAACATAACTTAATTGCCACTTGGCAACATGTATCTGCAATAAATAAAGTACTATTTCCTAACAAAGAAAAAGCAGCATAACCAGAAAGTAAATTATAGCTATTAATTCCCCACCCAAATTTCTGATGTTATCTATTATGCATCTTTGTAATTCTATTATGCCTATGAGTTCATGACAGTCAGATATTGCTAGAGGAGCCCACTATTAAATGACAGCTCTCTCACTTGAGATATCAAGGGGGGTGGGGGGGTGGGGAGTGGTGGGGGTGTTGTTAATCCAAGTAGAGTTCAATTTCTTGGTATTGCAGTCAATATTTTAACTCTCCATAACAAACGGCCATACAAGATTTTAACTCTATAACAAATGACCATGCAGCATTTTAACAACCCATAACAAATGACTATGCAACACAACAATAAAGTATCTTCCCCAGTTTTAGATGAGTAAATAAGGAAGATTAATATGAAAAAGAGACTTGGATGCAAGATCAGCACACCTATTCATATTTTCAGGAAATATCTGATTGTGAGACCAAAAATTGTGCATAAATTGAGGATTTGCTTGCATTTCTAATGCATACCTTTTAACATACAAATACTACTATATTATCAGGAAAAACTATTGGTATTCAGCATTTCAGAGTCAATGATGTGTTTAGTAAAAGTTTAGGTAATAGTGTACTTACTATAACTAACTAAAGGAAAACTTTTCATACAGCTAGATGTTAAAATCATCAACTGTTTTTGGTAATACATACTCCACCTTTCTCAGCCTGTACTCACATAGCTGGTTGGAGGCCTTCATGTGCTACATTTATCTTAACACTGTGTGTTCCCAGGGCAAGGACTATCATCTTCATCTCTGTGCGGTATGCAGCGCAGTAGAGCTCCTTCCCACAACGGTCTATTGGCAAACAAACATGCTAAGTAGAAATGCTGAAGCATTAAGGTCAAGTATGTCAGCCAAGGTCACTGGGGAACATAACAGTGGAAGTAGACTATAAATCCACTAGGACACTAAGTCAGTGCAATGAGTTCTCTAGCAATCTTTAAAATATATTTTATTAACATTTTTATTATTTCTTGTACAATATTCAGTCTCAAAGAACAGATACGTACTTACTTACATGACAAAAAAGTAAAAATCAATAGGAGACTAGAAGCCGGATTATTAAAAATACTTAGGGCCCTTCAGGTATTACAAAGGTGTCTCCAGGGATTCTCAAAGTTCCAAATGCTTAATTCCTACCTAATTCCATACGTACAAATAGGGTCTTAACCCTTGTCTCTTGACAAGAGATTCTTACTGAACCGCAGAATAGGGGCTGTGCTCCCATTTTCCAAGGCTGGGTCCATGCTTGGCAATTCACTTCAAGTGCTTTGATTTCAAGTGGCTTTTAACAGGATCAGAGACTGACATAAAAATATAAGCGTACCAGGTGCATAACTGTTATTTGCTTTGTCCCTTGCAATGATGATCCAGTGACCTACCCAGTTAACCTTAGGTGAACAAAAGTGCTGTAATATTCCACTAAATCAGAACGCATTCCAACTTCTAGGTTTATATTATAGACAAATACCACCTTTCCAAGCAGACTTGAAGAATTTCTGATTCTAGTATGAGCAGGTACTAAGGGATCTTAAAAAAAGCCTTAGAAAAATACACCACAAACAATTTTCTCTCAAAAGCTATAAAATTAGTCATAGCAAAGATGACAGCTTAATTTTATTTGCAGTATGAGATTTCTATAACTATATGGTAGAATATTTCTTAAAATTTTTTTATAACAGCTTCTTAGTCAAGTGGTCAAAACTTCCAGAACATGGTACATGGATGGGTTTTTCTGGCACACGTTTGGAATGACCGGCATAATCCACCAGCAGCAAGTTTCCTTAACTCAGGGAACACAAGTGCCACATCTGTACCAAACACACTGGTTTTGCTTTAAAACAAAGTATGTTCCCAAAATACATAACCAATGATATATTTTGGAAAAGAAGTACAAGACAGACTACATAAACACCTCCTCTCTCAATGTTTTCATCATAATTCACAAAGACAGCACCTTAGACTTTCAAAGACACTTGCTATATCAGGTAAACTAACTTCTCACTCCTGAAAATATCATTTACAACAGTGACAGCTTCAGTTCCTTGCACTTCATTAACACTGCAGTTGAGTCCCTTTCTTCAAAAGATAGTAGTGTTCATGCTGTACAGAAAAAAATAATTTCTACAGACATGAAAAGTAATAAAATCTTATGGATATCTTTATCTTCAACCACCTATTTAATTTTTATAAACTCTTAATTAGCTAGAGGGTTGCATGAGAAAAACCCTACACCTTCCTCCTTTTATTTGCCATCAAGAACACACATAACAGTAATTTCATATTTTAACTAGGTTATCTACTACTTTCAGATCCTTTACTCTCTTGGGAATATTACTATCCTCAAGCTATGCAACTTGATGCATACACCGCAACACTATTTTTTCTGAAGCCAGCTGAAAATAATGGTACTCTACACAGAGATAGGTACCAGCTCCCCATCTCAGCATTAGCAGAGAATGAGGACTCATATTATACATTTGAGGAACAGAAAATAAATGTATGTAAACAATGTTATAAGGTAACAGAACTAATTTTCAGGAGTTACAAAACACTCCAAAGTGGCTCAAAAATATCAAAACAGACACCAACAAGTAAAATCCTAACACTGACTTAAAAGCAATGAAGGTCTATTACCTGAGTATTCTTAGAGGGCATCAGTTAAAAGCTCTAGATCAAAACAAACAGGCTTGGTATGTTAAATTAATCTGCATCTTACCCAGAAGTAAAAGGTGGGACACCCAAATCAGAATCAGGATCCAAAAGCTGCAAAATATACTGCAAACTCCTTCCTGCTAAGCACTGGACCTGCCTGCCATGAGAGGCTGTGAAATCTCCATCCTTGGGGGTTTTCTGAGCTTGACTTAACAAGACCCTGAGCCACCTGACTCCACTTTGAAGGTAGCTCTGCTTTGAGCAAGTGGCTGGACTAGATGACCTGGAGAATACCCTGACAACTGAAATTATTCCCCAATTTACCTTACCATACACTGGAGAACCCCTTAATAAGACATTAGTGAGAGCTGTTAGAACTGCAAAATACACATTTAGGATCTGAATAATGAGTTTCCCAAACAAAAAAAATTATATTGGTATACTACCCTGAAAAGGTGAATTCTGGTCAAAAATCCGTTGGAACGTCTTCAAGTAAACTAATGGAGATGTACTACTTTCACAGAGTTAGTAAAAAAGGACTTCAGGTCCCAGGAGCTTAAGGCTCTGTTTGAAGAGGCTTTGGCACAGTTCCCCTCCTTGGCCTCACCAGCAAACATCCTCACCCTTCCCATAAATTAGGCATCGCAGTGGGGATGATTAAGCCTCCTAGTAAGAGTCCAACCTCATGAAATCCTGTTCGCTGTGTGTGCAGCCCTTTACAGGGCTCTAAAACTTGAAGGGGTTCTAGATTAACAAGTCATACCTCCAGGAAAAGGAGTGAAGACGATGGCACCAAAACACACGGTAATTCCAAAATTTGGTTTTCAGCTTCATCTAAGGTTAAAACACACACACACGTAAACAAAACAGTGTAAAGGCACACTCATTTCCCTATCTCCGTTTTCTCACCAGTGAGAACAAACTGCTCAAGCCAAAATTATTCTGCATATCCAAACTCCTGTTAACATAGTTTTTTCTTTCCGTCTGGGAATTTCTCATCTCCCTTGAAACCAGACTGCATGGACTCCTCCTTTCCCCAGGGTGTTCCCCAAATGCTTGGGGAAATACTGCTCCCATTACAACTTTCAATTCTCTCTGTATGATGACCCGTAAATCAGACTCACAAATGTCTTCAAAACCGCCTAGTTTTTGAGTTCAGATGTGAAAAATCAGTTTGTCTACCCAGTAGCTATTCCTTTGCCAAGGATGCTCCCTTTAGAAATAAAGTCAAATATTAACGTCCTTATTAGGCCTATGCCAGGGGAAAGTTTTGCACACCACCACCTGTGGGTTTTATTTCCCATGGTGTTTTCAGCCCAACATTTGTACATCTTCCACAGCCCTGTATCAAACAGAATCAATACACAGAAGACACCAGATTACCTGACACATCGCAGCATCCTTTCAGCTACACATTGATGAGAATCCCAAGCACAGAGTCTAATGAAGTTAATGAAATTTTGTAACAATTTAAATCACTCCAAGTCACTATTTCTGTTGTCCTGCCCTGTTGCCCTGTCCACAGAGTTCCTCCTTTGCTCTGACATTTTAATGATTGCAAGGTGCACTGTTTCAGACAGTAGTCACAATACTGGAGGAAATAAGAGGAGCTTAAGGTTAATATTTGCTCTGAGCAGCTTTCTGAACCAGCCTTGCATGGTTTTATATAAGCACCAGCAACGACACAGAAGAACGGCGCACCCCTGCCTTACTTTTGCTTTAAAAGGCAACAGAACACCAATCTCACAAATGTGAGTTATAGTTAAAAAACACAAAAGCCAAACATTCCTTGCTATTTTCAATAGTCTTAGAAGTACTCAACACACCTATATCAGCACCCCTTTCCTGAAATTAAAAAATCATTGGATATACTGTGCCTTCCTGATTTTAAGTTTTTCTGTAAGTATTTATTCACTGCCTAAATGCCAAATTTTTTGGCTGAATTTCAAGGCAGCTGCTCTTTCCAAGTTGAAATGGAAGTTTAACCCCTTGGTTTACACCAGTAATTGGAGGTCAGGAAAAAATAAAATGTAAGTTTATCTATTACATTGAGCCAAACTGAATGATTACCTACAGTCCAAGACAAAAAGAGTAGAATTTTTCCTGAAGCCTCTAATAATTCTGCTGAGGCTTATTTTTAAATTTTTTTCAAATAATTTTTAAAAAAGGAAACTTAAAAGGTTAATGTCAATCCCATTATTTCAAATAGTCTTTATACAACTTAAGAATGTAAGACATTCAGCGTTGCCCACGAATTTAATTAGCCTCCAAATCAGAGTATCCAAATTACAGAAGCACCATAAAACCCACAGTGCTGCTAACAGCATGCTAGGTGATCAGGTTTGTTATGCATTTTAGGAAAAGTTAATTCTCATCTAGTTTATATTGTACCATAGCCCGATTCCCCCTCTCCTGCCCACAACTTAGTTTGCACAGAAATTCTTCTTTACAATGGTACAACTGTGAAATCACATGCAGATCTAATTGGGATATTTTAGCACGTTCGAGATTGAAATTCTATAAAATACTCTGCAACATCGCATGGTATTTTATCAGAATTTCATCATTTGTACAAAATAGCTTGCAGTGATTTGTTACATGATACTCTGAAATACTCTGCAGCTGTAGTCTCCAGGACTAAAAGGTCTCTCCTTTTTTTTGATTACTTATTAGGATCTCAGGATTTCTTTAAAAAGCTTAGTAGAAGATCCACTTATAAGGCTGTAAGGTTCCGGCCAAATCAGCGTCTATCAGAGGGAAACAGTCAGACAACAAAATGTTGAAGATGAACGCGTATAAGATTAATTCTGTTGTTTCTCTTTAGGTACCTGTAGCTCTTGGAATACATTAAGGAGATGGGTATCACCTAGAGAGATTAATGTGCTAGGGATTATGTGCAAACTTAATTTCATTAAAAGGAATGTCTGTTACACTTCCCACCACCACCACCACTTTCTTCATTAAGAAGTGCAGCCAATGACTGCTGTTTGTTTTAGCATTCAATGCACATTTGATGCATGTGTTCAACTGCCTTTATTTTTTAGAAAGATTAGCCTAACAGAAGCTCAGTGTGAAATACCAACAGCAATGGATTCAGTAGCAATCTTCATTAGAATAGTACTTTTTATGTCCTCATACACAAAGGGAGTTGTTTCTGCTCCACCCCATTCACTTTTCTTTTCTATAGCTGCCTTTGCAAACAGAAGCCTGAAATTCCTTCCAAGATCATTGCGTGTGGAAAGCATTCTGTATTGCTATTACCAGGCATACCTGCATGTTGCTGCATGCCACCTCCAAAATGCTACACACCTTTTTCCTTAAATACAAACTGAAAGTGCTTGGCACCATGGAAAAACAATTGACATGTCCTAAACCCAGCTTTTTTATATTTCAGTTATTTTCTTCTTCTGTCTGTACTGTCAAGGTTTACAGTCAATGTGATTTGCAAGCCATAAGGACATTGTGGTTTGTATAGCAGACAAACCTGGTCAGGTTAGTAACTGCAGTTTAAGGCAGTACTACTGCCTGATCTTTACACCTCTTCCCTGTGCTTGAAGATAATAGCCCACAGTAGTAACGTAAGCAAACATACCACAGCAAAGCTACCACAGTTCACAGCCCAAGATATTAATTCAGAATTTTAGAAATCTTCCAAAATACCGCTGAATGAAAATCATTCCTTGATGACAAATGCAGTCAGTGAGACCCTATACCACATGCTGTAATACTACACAAGCTAAAAGGCCTATGATTTTTTTTTTCCAGATTGGAAATAATACTCTCCATCATCTTGTTAAGTCAATTTAATACCGATAGTTTTACAGTCTCACAAGAGCAATATGAACTAGTATGAATTTCTTGGAGGTAATATTGATATCAGCTTCTACATGAATAAATCATTCTGTAACCATATATAAAACTAAATCTGGATACTTTCATTAATGCTACAAACAAGATACAGAGATGAAAATAAGAAGAAAAGGGAATACTAGTGAATACGTCTGGTTACAATATAGTTTACAGAGAAGCCATCTAAGCACTGGCTATGCAAGTTGCAGATACAGAGCCTTACAAATAAACTGGTAAGGATGGTGGAAAAATGCTATTTAAAGACAACATTGGGCCCCAAATTAGTAGATGTAAATACATATAATAAGTAAAAAAGCAAGTTTATAAACCTTACCAAAGGAATCTGCGGTAAAACAGGAAGGACAGAATGTTGTTTCAGGTATTTTTAAGATTTTGTTCAAACTTTCCAGCATTCCATAAATTAAAACAAAACACACATTCCCTCTTTATTAGTATGCTATACTTGCATTGTCACATGCTTATTCTAAAACTAACCTAACTGTGCACATGACAATGTATGTAAGTGTGGTTACATTTTCCAGTGGTATGAATCCTTTGTAGTTACCAAGCAGGCAATGAATTTTATTACTATAGTGATAAAGCTCGTGTATGAATCTTACAAAAGATGGATGACCCCTTTTTTTCCTCAAAGGGGAGTTCCACTGTTATAACAACAATGACTGGCAGAATAATCATGCCATCAAAAGCCTTAACTGATTCAACTGGAACTCAAGATCTGTCAGTAAAGCTGCTCACAAAGGTTACTGAAAATGCTTATGATACTGGCAAAAATGGCTTTAGAAAATGATAATAGTTTGAGGTAGCTAGTATCATTTCGGAGAAAGTTAAGTGAAGTTAGAAAAAAAATAGTGAGAAAAATGATTCACCTGTTCCATACATATTGAAATTTGAACTTTACGTAAAAGTATACATTTGTACACTAGCATTAAAAATTGATAAATATTTAAGATGTATATCTGGAGAACTATCTAGCAAGCAGTGTAAACAACAGCAATACTTGTTTTAAATGGACTGCACATTTAAGTCTGAAATGTAACAGTTAAAACCAGCAAAAAATACCATGCGTAGGTTCTTCTATGACAGAATTTATTATAATGGCAAATTTTACCATGCCCAGTGTTTTTGTGTACTTGGAATAGTATTTCCAAGGAACACTCGTGTACAGATTAAAGTTCCACCCACTGCATCTGAACACTCATGGATTAAGGAAATGCTTGCAATGGTGTTACAAACAAATAAGAAACCCGCTCAGCAGTTACTTACAATGAAACATAAAATATCCCCCTAATTTACAAGCATAAAAAGACTCAGTTATAAGTGAAAATACCACATACAACTAAGCAGAAAGCTAAAAAGCTACTTTGTATGTATTATTAACAGCAATATTCAGCTATTTAGCATTAAAGAATAACAACACTAAACCCTCCCTTGGAGGTGATTATTTTCATTGTTGATAGGTCAGTAACTGAGATTTCAGAAGTTAACCTCTGACTAAAAGACATCAAGTCTTTTTAGGTCATGAGGTCCTACATGAGGTCTCTCAGAAGACAAGCATAAAAGCCCTCAAATAACAAGCACACACACAGGTTTCTCTTAATTTGCCCTGTTGGATTCCTATAATAAGTGCTTAACAACTCCATCCCCAGAGCAACTCTGCAGTCATCAACAAGACCATTTACCACATGATTTAGCAAACATATTTCCAAGATTTTCACTTACATGTGCTACACGGAATTGGAATAGGAATTAATGTAAGGCAATTTATGGGCAATATCTTGCCTTCTTGCCTTCACAGTTCTCTTCTTGGATCTGATACGAGAAGAAAGAAGCTGAATTTCCAGGAGGGACGCAGAAGTTGCAATGCTATAGGACCAGTCTCCTCCTCTCCCATTTACTATGATGTGGGCAGTCAACCAAGGATTGTGCCCTTTCTCTCTTCCAGCCCAGGATTTGGGTTTGAAGGAAGATGATGAAAAAAAATTATTCAAAATGTAGTAGCATTCACATAAACCAGTGGTGAAATTCACACTGGTCGTAACATTCACAACAGAGTATGCAGCCATCTTTCACAAAATAAGCCACTTTGTTTTCTTTACCCCACTTTAAACTCCCTAACTGGGAATCTGAGAGCCATGCAGAATTCTGAGTAGCAGCTCAGCTAATTGTTAGCTTGCTTTCTGCTGGAACACGACCAGTTAAGCACTCCAAACAGCACGAAGCACAAATGTAAGGTGGCATGCTAGTTGAAAACACAGATACCCAGAAGATCGCAGAGACTATATTTAAACTGGTGGATCAAAACCGTTTGCCTGCTCTCTCTCACTCACACTACCTTTCCCACAAACTTGTATGAGGGGAAGAGCCAGCCTGCAAACTGAGAGGTGAGAGCAGGAACCCAGGAGAGGGGGATCCTAGGCTTTCCAGGAACAGCAATTCAGATGTACTTTGGCACTGGCTCAACACATCCACTACTCGTCTTGTTCCATGTCTGATGTTCTCACCAGGAAAGATGGCATCATCTTTAACAGAGTTGACACAAGACTGAGGCAGAAGCGACACTAAATGAAGTGAATAAGCCTGATCCCTAGTGCCTGAAACATTTTGCAGTGACCTTACTAGTATATGATTACTATTTTAATGGCCTCTCTCCCCCTCATCTTCTCCACACTTAACAATCCCTATTAATTAAGTCTATCCAGATAGCTCTTGTGTGACCATACTATTTCTTGAAGAACTACTCCCAACAGATGACACACAACTCTAGCTGAAGTCTTAGCAGTACTGATTACTTTACAGATCTTGTGACAAACTTCAGCTCAGCCTTGGAGTTGCTTGCATTTTTTTAACCCCCCCTCAGCTGTAAGGCATTGGGATCTACTCTAACCTTACATATTTTTCTCTGCTGAAATGGTAGTAGTGGTCAGTATCTGCTCACCATCCTGTATTTATTTAGTTTATTCCTCCTGCCCATCAGCAGTAATTTAAATACATCCAATTAAATATGTCCAACAGAATGGTCCACTACTCCAAATAAACAGTGTTTTCTGAACAGCAAAATCTTCTCTTTCACCAGACTGAATGTCAATTCATTTTGTTAAGATTATTTGATTCTAACCCTATACTAAAGCACTGATGGCAAAGTTCAAAAAAGCTTACAGTCTCTTCCACCATCTCATGAAAACAAACAAACAAAAATTCAGTAGCATTGGAGGTCATCATACAAAACCTAACTGGATATAACCTTCTATGTAGGTAATGAACTGCTGATAGTTACCTGGTAAGTGGAGCTCTCCAAGCAGTGCAGAATCTACCTGGAGTAGTTTTTGCTGCAGGGGAAGGTGGTTGTTTATTGTTATTTCACATAAGAAGTCATCAAAAGTCAAAAATCCACACTGATCAAAAGGATCCAACATGGGAGGAAGTTAGGCTGAACTAGTGCTGTGTCCCTTCCACTCCCCAAAAATCCCACCCAAACCTTCAATCCTAATTTGTGTTTTAGGCATACTATTATCATCATCTTGACATGTGTGTTTCTAGAAACAGAACAGACTTGTCTATGTTAATTTTTAGTCTTTTGGTACCTCATCTTCCACCAGTTCTCAAAGACCACTCATTACAGCTCTGCAATATTCATGACTAGAAGGAAAAAAAACCAAACCACAACACACAAAAAAACCAAACTACAAAAAAACCCCATGGTTTCTATTTTCTCCTCTTAAAAAAAAAAAAAGGCAAGCAGGAGGTAGGAAGTTACAGCTTAACATCAATTAACTTAAGTTTCCAGAGAAATATAGAAGTAAATAGTGCAGGATGGATAAATGACTGAGCTGCCATCTGCTTCTGTTCTGAGCAGCTCTTTGGAAATACAGCTACCTCAGTGAAGCGTTTGTCAAACACTGCAGTAAAGAGGGCAGTACATAACCTGAGGGGAGCGAGGCAATGCAGTAAAGCTTTGATACCCACTTGTCTGTAGGAGTTACCTACATCCATCACCTTTCTAATCCCAGACCAGAGAATCTCTTCAGATAACATAAGCGCCATGTGTGTTCTGGATCTGCATCTTCCTGTTTGATGCTCCTACACCTGCTGGTATGCAGAACGATTCAAAAAGAATATTTATTTGACCAGAAATGTTCTGACTACCTCAGTAAAAAACCACACCTTTGGACTGTTTCAGTTTCTTTAAAATGCAACTAATCAGATTACAAACAGACTTTAACAGATTACTTATAGACCAGAGAAGCGTAAACTCTAGCTTTCTTTTTTACAAAAGTATTTTTCATCTACTTCTGTGATATACATTACTAGCTAATTTACTACACACACCATCCAGAGATGTCATTGCAAAAATTTATTATTCCATGTACAAATTCCACTCAACTGGCCACCACTTTAATGACTGATAAATAAGAAAACTAACAATATTTTATTCACCCATCAGTTTCTTGCAAATGGCAATTGCCCAGGCAGCAACCTTAATCACTGTTGTAGCTTTAAGCACTTCAGTTATGCATATTGGCTAGTATTTCTTACTGGTTTCTGCTCCACCCCCCCAAGGTATGACACCAAGAAATCCTAACACTTCAGAAGTTATTAAACACTGCTGGATCAGCAGCATCATCGTGCAACAAACATGCACATACACACACACACCAAAAAAAAAATCAAACTTGAATTTTTTTCCAAGGTCTTATTAAAAAAACCTAAAAATTCATCCAGAAACACACACACACACAAAAGGTAAAATGCAGACAAGAGCTAGGAAAAAAGTGTTTCCACAGACAAGCACAGCCAGCAGAAATATGGCAGAACAAGCTTGATTTCTTCTGCCTGTTTTTAAGTGGACATATACATCAGAGCCTCCACATCTCTCCCTCAGAACTCCTTTTCCTTTCACACCAGTTCTCAGATTCCAGCGAAACGCAACTCTTCCGTGCTTTGTGTTTGTTTTGGTATAAAATATATGAATACTGTACTTTAAGCCAAACATGCAGATGACTTCTGTAATTTACATCAACTTAATGATCCAGTTTATCTTGAATTTCGACCACCATAAGAATTACAGTTTCTGGATACTACTTATTCACTATTTGTGAGGCAGTAGTACCAGACGCTCCCTCTAATTTTTCTCAGTAAACTATATAGAAGAATACTATTAAAATGCCTAGTTCAGAAACAATGACAGAATTTCTAGACAGGAAAAAATGTTGCATTTAATTTTTGATTAAAGAGTTCTAATACAAGAATTACCTTTCAATTCTAATTATTCTCTCCTGAAAAGAATTAAAATGAAAAAAGTGTCTCTGTTGGACAGTTTAGTCATTGATGATTTAGTAACACATTTACAATGTATGCGATGCCCTAAAGTACAATACACAGAGAAAATAAATCCATCCAAATAATCCAATGACATAATACTAACTTGCTCTTCAAAAAAATCCACCAAATGAGTTGCTATCTCAAAGAGTTTCAGTTTAGTTGCAGTTAACAGTACAGGAATATAGTTGCCTTGGACTGTGCCCACCAAAGCTTCTAAAAATATGCTTGAAATTATCCTTTTAGCCAAAGTTTTCAAGACAAAACTTCTCAGAATGAAGCAGTTTTCTTCAGCTATTCCTAATTTTTAGAATAGAGGTAGAGATATTGTGCAGTAATGGAATATGAAGATGAAATGGGTAACTACAGTGAAATCTGTGTAAGAAGGGTATGAGACAAATGGGCAGAAAGATTGTCAAATCACCACCTGTATGCAACTGTCCATGAGCAGAGACGGATCCCAGGAAAAACCCTGCCTCTATCATAAGAAAACCTCAGCTGATCAGCACCTATTATTCCTTTCCTACCTTCAACTATTGCAAATTAGTCTAGAAGATCAAGATTTTGGGCTTGTTTTGCAAAACTGGCAGATTATGATATGCTGGATGATATCCAAAAAACAACACTCTTTTTAAGCCCTGAAAGTACCTACCTTGAGTGTCTTCCCCAATATAATTTCAAATACACTGAAATGTTTATTTCATTATAGAAGTAGGCCCCAAATAAAAGCTTGATGACCAAGAAAGCATTAGTCCTTAAAGAAAAAAAAAGTATTGCTGAGAGCATGTTAACCCTGGAAAAGCTAAATCCTGAGAGGCCAACTTTAGGTTAAGATACATGCACCTCCTTCTCTACATTGCAACACAGGAGAAACAAAGCTCCTGGCCTCTTCTTCAATGACAGGCAGCTAGGGCTATCAGAGACATCTGCAGAGCTCTTAAAGAAACTGATCTAAATCAACACTCCTAGATGCAAATAGAGTGTTAAGTCAGATAACTTATGGAAAAGTTCTAAATTTATCATGGAAATATAGCATCAGCTTAATTAAGGCTGTTATCAGCTTCCACTATGAATATTTGCTCTCAGCTCTCCAGTTCTCACCTCAGACATCTGACTTGATTTAGCAACTAATACCTATTAAAGACAGAGTTCAATACTTGTAGGAAAGTTTTGTACAAATACACATTTTTCAGGTTCCAATTTTCATCTCTTTTACCATGAATTACTTGTTTCTTCAAGTAGATTTGCACTAAAAAGTTATTTTAATCAAAGCACACTGCTTTTGATAGTTTGAATAGTTGGTGCGTCTAGTGACCTAAAGAGGAACATTTAGTTCACAAAGGTATTCACTGATAGCTACACAAGTTGTGTTTTATTAATTTAACTCCAAAGATTTCAATACCAAGAACCAAGCATTGCATTGGTGAATATCTTGCCTCTTATGAAGTTACTAGTGGTCACGAAGATTACTACTATGATCTTTCTGTACTGACAGTTATTGAAGATCTTCCTTTGTTCTGCAGGTAACCGTGGTTTGTGTGTGAACAATATTCTAGCCTGAACATTGGCAACGTACGGATATTTGTTAACCTGCTTCCTTTAGTTGAGGTTAATTTTATCCTTCTTGAAGTTGGCCTTTTTTCTACTTTTTCTGCTCCATCTTCCTTGCCAAGAAATCCAGATGTTTTCAAAAACAGATTACAGCTTAATACAAATTTACACAATTCTTATAAGCCTTCAAAATACCTGACTACAAAAAAGGCAGCTTGAAAATTATTGAGTTTTTTTTTTCTTCTTCTATAGCATTTTTGCGCCCACTTTGTGAAACACATGAACTTGGCCTCTGAAGAACCAGTAGGCTGCACAAGACAACAAAAAAGAGAAGTACTAAAAACTGTTAAGAAATTATCAGTACCTGGAAAATAGACACAATGCCCCAAGGTGACACTGAAAGTAAAAAGTCAATGGGGGAATGTGGCCTGTTGTATCATAGTCCTGCTGTCAGCAGATTGTCTCTATGACCAAAGATACAAAGGTGATGTATTGTTGCAAACAGGGAGCTGTAGCTGACAAATACTTTCCATGTTCCTTACAAAAAAAAGCAAGCCCCAATCCTTCAAGTTGATCTATGAAAGCTAGCAACGCTTTAGGCAAGTATACAGGTTCTTCTTGCACTGAAAAATTAACATGCAGGAGGTCACATTGTAGTAATGCATTTCTTGCAATGTTTTTGCTGATATTCTTTTAACAATTTTAAAGCTTCCAAAAGAATATGGGTGTTCACCTGCAAACATCATTAGCTTTATCAACTGCCATCACTGTTTTTACAATGTAGTAGTTAAAAATAGACAAAACGAGCACGGCAGAAGCCATGGGGAGGAAAGGAAAAAGAAGAGCTTTTAGAACAAAACCAAACCAAAGTACTTTTTAAGAAGCAGCTAGAGCTACCAAGTGAAGATTGAATACTTGCTCATCACATCATTTACAGATCCCTAAAGAAAACAAATTTGACACTGTCCAACAACACTGAGCAGTCGATGATAACATCTATATTTAGGCTAACACTTTCAACTATAAAAGATGGTGGCTTTTTTTTCTTCCCCTGAAATGTTCTAACAAACTCTTTTTTTGGAGAAAGTAATTACTACTCAATAGGGAGAAAGTAGTAACGTGCCTTTGCCAAGTGAAATTATCACCATATTTGTCAAAGTTAGAAACTTCCCAAAACAGTCCTCTTCTGTCATCTGCCACACCAGAAAAATTAGTGAGGCAATTAAGATACTAGCTTAATGTGGTCTTGCCAACAGAAGGCAGGACCCACACTGATTTCAAGGGAAAAAAAGTGATGTAGAGAAAATCTTGAGAGGGGACAACCCCCTGAAAGGCAGGAACAAGATAGCTGTCCTTGCTATTCTTGGTAACTTTCACAACACCTAGCTCGTGATACCTATAAATCACCTTTATGTAGAAAGTATCACAAAACAGCCTACACCTCAGACCCAGAAGATCCTATACCATGGAATAACTGCCTCCTCCTGTTAGTGCCTAATATATCCAGCCCTGCATTGAAGATACCCTTTAAAGCTTCACTGTGATGCCTCATTGTAATTACAGCTGTACAAAACAGTACCTATTTATATCCCCTGCTCCCCGTCCCACCCTGTTTCAGAAACAAAGCAAACACACAGGGCTTCACACATGCAAAACTACACAGTAAGACAAGTGCTGTAGGTTGTAGCCACACACAGAGAAGTTAGGAATCTTTGGCCTTTCTAGGCAGTCCTGTCGCCTTTGAGCCTAAGTACTATCATGCATTTGTATTTATATGTCCACAATGTTGTTTTTTTTAAAAAAAGAAAAGTAACAGGAACATACTCTGTAACTTTAATTCTCATGAACATAAAAGTTTTACCATAGTTCCCCACGCAGCTTGGGAAAAACGACATCTGAGGTTTTATGCTGCGCTGCTTTTTGCAGCCAAAATGAGCATGGATTCAAACCACTTCGCTCTGTTCTGATCTCACTCTGTTTTGAGGGTTGGAGTGGAGATCTTACAAACCAGTATCCTGGTAGTTACAGAATTACACAGAATTTTTACATCTCTGCCTGAAGTCACTTTTTTTTTTCTGCTTTATTTTAAATTTTAGGTAAGTCGGACTATAAGTGAAAACTGACAATATATTATTGGAGTATTTAAGAATTTTTGTAAGAACACAAAAAAAACCATCCTGAAGAGCCTGAACAACCTGGAAAAAAAAATCTCTCCAATGCTTAAAAATCTCTCCAAAGTCTTTGTTTTCCCTTGTTTACATGGAAAAGCCAAAGGAATTAGAACATGCATTCTATGGAACATTTCATTAAAGACCAAAAACATGTATTTCTTAGTTTTTGTACTCTGGCATCTTTTTTTCATTCTCTGCAAATGCAGCAGGTCTCAGCAAGATATTTAACCAGGCTAAGAGACACCCTGATGGAAGTTTTGAGAACAAAAGTAGGCTGAAAACATGTTCCATTTTGTATTAAAAATATTTACTTCCATCATTGTCTTATGCAATTCATAACCAATTAAAAAAACCCAAAGTTTTAAAAATACAGAACATTTTCATTATGTATTTCAAAGATTTTTAAAAAAATAAAAATATCTGATTTAATTTTCAGTCTGTTTAATGAATCCCATTGGTTATTCATACATTCTTTATCATTCAGTTTGGCTACCAAAGTTTTGCTCGAGAACAAGGACAAAAAGCAAGCAGGATCAGGAGTACAGTTTGATTTCCTTACACTAACAACTATCATAAATTATTTACTGAACTTCAAAGCTTTGAAACTGATGATGAATATGGTGGGAAAAATAAGATGTGTTTGTTTACTATCAATTATTTATTGCATATGTTTTACAGTATAAGGTATGCACAAAATAATAAAAATGTATTATGTTCATGTCATTAAAATTTACTGTTCTTTCTATCCATTCAGAGATTATGAATGGACTATTTGGTAACGTTTCAATAATAAGAGATGCAAAAACCATGACATCTTGAGAAAAAAAAAAGGATTACATCCATACTTTGCAGTAAGAAACTTACATCTGTATATGCAAAACATTACTGAAGACTAGAAAAAATGAAGTCTTGAATAAAATGAACTACTTACAGAAGCCAACTCAAGTAATAAAACATTTAGAGCCTAGAATACGAGTGATAGATGAACTAAATTCATATCCAAACTAGTCAGATCAAAGAATTGACACATCAGTCCTTCTAACCAAAGCAGGATATCAAACCAGTCGAGCAGTTACAGATCCAAATTTTCTTCTGATTAAAAGTTAAGTCTGGGATGCATGATTGTATGCGAGATAGCTACTGTTTTGAATGTGCCTTAGGTCAAACGTGGTAAACTTCACACTTCTAACCAGTGCTGTTTGTAATAGATTGGATGAAGCATGTTTACAAAAGAATCAATAAATGTAAAGACTGGAAAGAATTAGAGAGGCTTGCAGGCTTGTACCTATTGTCTGGGGGAATTAGATGTCAGTTTGAGTATTATAATTCCAACAAAGGTTTCCTAGCTTTAATTTACTAGAACACATAATGGGCGATGTAGAAGCTGGGAAACACTAGTCAGTCTGAATACATTACTTAACAAACAGTTTAATGAATGTTACAAACATTATTACAGTCCTGGCGTACTTTCTCTGCTCATTCATTTTTACTTTGCAATCTTATCATGAAAGGACATTTCTTTGTGAGGCTGTTCCACTTAAAGTCTCAGAAGCAAGAAACACTACTACATGTTCAAAACATGGATCTAAATAAATTGCAATAAACAGCAGTGCTAAAAGCTACATAAATAACTAGTAATACACAGCTTTCCAGTCTGTCTCACACAGACAGCATATACATTTGCATAGCTTATGCACTTTTACAGGTAAGATATGTATTTAGGATGTAGTATAGCTAAACAAAAATCTTCCATTTGTAAACTAATGTATAAAAACAAATGAATAAAAGGAGTTGAGTAAATAAATGTAGGCCATAGTGGAAAGGAAAAAAAAAGCCACCAGCACATTCTTTAAAACTGAAAAAGGCTGGCTGATAACAGAAAAGAAAGCCCAAGTCCGGTTCACACATTAAAAGAAGTAATAATTTCTTTTCTGAGGATGTTTAATTGTTCAAGTAGTTCTTGTGAAACAGAACATCCATACCCTTTCCTAATTAAATATTTAATAGTCATCTGATTTTTAGTCCTCAGTTCAATCTGACTTTAATTCAGATGTACAACCTAAATCAAAAAGGCACAACTTCTGCATTGCAATAAAATAATTAAGACATAAGGTATAGTTGTACACCATGCTGAACTTTAAGGTTTACCTTTGATTATCACAATATATTTCCTCACGTTATCTGATTCATAAAGTAGAAAATGAGGAAACAGTGATGAACAAACTATCCATAAGCTTTTCCAGATAAACCATATGGTCTAGTGTTCCAACAGACAAAATGAAATTTTAAACACACACGAGGGTTGTTCAATGCCATATTCCACTGGGTAAAATTGGATACAGAAGGTTGGGTTTCTCCATCCCAGGTTCCCTCTTCAAACCACAAACTGTTCATGTGCAGCTGATAAGTACAGTATCTCTGAAACTCCCTTTATAACCCAGTGCATACATTGAAACAATCACTGGAGTGTATTTTTTCCCAGGGAAATGTGTAAAGAACCCAATTTCGGAAGACAGAAATGTATTCCATCATAGGGTTTTGAATAACAAGTTATTGAGTTCTTGTTCTACTGTGATGGGAAAGCCTCGCTTGGGACTTTTTGCTTCATATGACAAGAAGTTGCTATGACCATAAAGAAAAAGGTATACATATATCTGCATTACAAAGAATGTCCTTGTTACTGAGAGAGAAAGACTTTGTCAATATTACTACCCCCAGACAAAAACAAACATAACCTATGTTCATTTTTATGTATTAATACTTGCATGTTCAGATATGAGGATGTTGGTATAGTTTTTTCCACTGTACTGCTGCATGGTATTAGCTTTGTTTTCTATCCTGTCAACAACAACCTGTGTGGTTAATACACTCACATGTGCTTTCACTAGTATGAAGTATTGCTAGTCACTACACTACATCTACAGCAACAAATACGCATATTTGACATTCTGCTTTCTTCTCATTCAAATCTACTTTAACAACTTGAGAGCCTTGTCACTTGGACAGCCAAGGTCATGATTTTTGAAGAAGGTTCACTGCAGGCAAATCCCAAAGGGCTATATGACTCTCTCTTTGTCTGGTCACATCAAAAGGAAGTTTTAAAAAGGGTTAATCATCACTTTGAAGTAAAAAGGAAGCGCACGCCACAACAGAAGCTGCTGTTTATGCTCCTTTGGGCTGTTCATTGTGGAAATCTGGTTGACAGAAATTGGGATGAAAAGCTTAGAAACAGCTATTCCTAGAAATAGCTGCCTCAGAAAAAGAGGACACCCGATTAACCTTTTGGTATATCATTAGCCTAGTAAATTGTAGCATTCCATAGTGCAGAAACATATTATGCAGTTCTTTCTCTGAAAAGAAGTCTTACTCAAATTTATATTCCAGCATATTCCTTATATTTGTGTTATTGTAGAAATTAAGTGTTTCAGATGTTAAAAAAAATCAATAGTTAATTCTGCTGGTAGCCCTAACACACATAAACTGAGAGTTACTACAACCCTAATACAACTGACAAGTTCCCAGCTTTTAAACCTGGGACATAGGGCCGAGGCACTGCAGTATTTTGGAAGCAGGTAAAACACATCTTCGATCAATAAAGTTTCTTCACTGTGAGAAACTTAGGGGAAATACTTTCTTGGCAAAAAGTATGATTCACCTTGCCTCAGCCAAAAACTGTATCCCCAGCTATACACTCCTTTAAAATCCATTCTCATCATGGTTAAATAACTGCAAAAATAGCTAAAGTATTATTTTTTTACTGGCAGTGAGACAAGGAAGAAGCATACCTATTTAAAATGTATGTTTGCCAACTAGAGGTGGGGGAATTAGGAAAAATTCTGCATTTCAATAGATTAAGGGTAAGATGTATGTAACATCAGTGAAGGACGAGCACAAATATTATTTGGTTATAGGCATCCACAGAAAAGGGCAAACTATTTTTATACATGGAAATGTCATCTTTCTTAATCACCATTCTTAGTTTACCAGTTTCCTCTCCTTTCCCTTCCAATACGATACCAAACAGGACACTTAACAACAGCTTACCTCTAAAGTTAAAGAAATAGTTGCCCAATTGTTGCCAATGTGTCATAGACTTTCTTTCACCTTGCAATAGACTCCTATGGAAAATGGAAAGCCAACTATTGAAGCAGAATCAACTAGGAGAAAAAGCGTGCTCTTTCTCACTAACACACAAAACTACAACTAGACTACGTCTCTTTTTAAAGTATGTAAGTGTAAGAAGCGTCCTCCTCTGTGAGGAAAAGCAAGCAGTCTAGCAAGAGCTGCAATACAAAAGCAGCTTCTTTGGTTTATGGTCAGGTTCAGAAAGAGGGAAAGGGGCCAGGGGACAGTAACAGAAAGACTAAGTCAGTTCCTACTTGCTAGTTCATCTGAACCAGTAAGTTTTTACCATAAGGTTGGGAAAACACTAGCACAGGCTGCTCAGAGAGGCCGTGGGGTCTCCATCCTGCAGGTGTTCAAGGCTCGGCTGGGTGCAGCCCTGAGCAACCTGACCTAACCAGGCCTGCTTTGAGCTGAGCAAGGAGCTGAATGAGGCAACCTCTGGAGGTCCCTCCCAACTTTAAATACCTATTCACATACAATCACAGAATAATTTATAACAGCAATTCTTTTTCCAGTAATACAACCTTTGCATTCAGGCTCACTGTACTCCTGCCATAGCAAGTAGCCTGAAGACTATGGCATCCTTCAAGATGTATGGAAAATTAATAAGTGTTTGGCACATGGCAGAAATCTTAAATTTTAGAATTACTGAGATCAACACCCAGAGAGGTAACAGCCTCCAGGACACCTGGAATATACTCTCATCTTGTCGATATAATAACTATTTCTGATTTAATTTCAATATCCCCTCCCTGCCCACACCCTCCCCCCCCCCCAAAAAAAAACAAAGAAAAAAGATGACAAAGGGGTTGGTTAACAAACTAATTCTTAATAGGAGGGAAGGCTCCCAGTGCTTCGGAAGCTTTTACATGCTTTTCATAAGAAAGGAGAACCCTTCCTTAACTCATCTTTGTAAGAAACCTGTATTCTCTTTGTAGGAACATACTTCAGGGAAAGCCCTATGGCAACATATTCAATTTCTTTTGTGAACTTCACAGCATATTTGTCCATGATTTATAGTTGTTAGAATAATCTAGATATTTGGTAATTTTATTTTTTTATCCCCCACTTATGTTTAATTCCTTACTGGATTCAGCCTTACATACTACAAAAGGAACAACATAACTTGAGTTTTGTCCTCTCACATTTTACAGGAAAGTTCCAAGCTAGTATAAAACCAGCTTAATTGCTCGATCTAATTATAAATTTTAGGGTATCATTAAATACCACCCCAGCAAATATTCCAATATTTTAGGTACCCCCATGTAAATTCCCTTTTTTTCCCCTTATGAATCTGTATGTAGCACTTAATTCTGCTGCAAATTTTTTTTCCAAAGTAGATTTCCTATGGACATATGTCCACTGTTAATCTAAATTACAAAGGCAGAGCAGAAGGATCCTGCGGCTAACAGACAGTACCTAAAATTTAGCACTAACATGCCAAATTTCTCTTTCCATGAAATTAAACCTGTCAGTCCAGACCTGTTCATGACGAAGGAAACAACTCAGTATTCCAGCACCTTCTAGGTATCTTTCAAAACAAAAGACTAGGCTTACTACACTCATCTCCAGTACACAAATCATTAACATAAACTATCTCTTGACTCATGAGCATCACAGCAGGCAAGACATTACTTTCTCCCATTCTAAATTTGGAGTTGATTTTTCCATGTTTACGCTGTTCGGATAGACAAGGAATACTCTATATTCACCTGCAGATGCCTTCAGAAGCATACCTGACAGTCCTTTAGATTAAATACTTAGTGCAAGTATCTGTGTGGGATACTTCATCTGCTACACAGAGATCTAAGAACACACTACTATTAAGACATTAATATAGTTTGGCCTATTTGAGATCTCTTTGAACGCTGGTGCCTAAGCCATTTATCATACTATACATGGTACTGGTACAGGTAATCAATAGTATCTGCAACTTAGCAAGACTGAAAAAGCAAGCCTACAATTCAAGACGACAAAACACGTTGCATAGGCACTCCCAGTTACGCGGAATGAAAAGAAATAAGTTTTTTTGCTAATGATGCATTAACAAAGCTATTCTGTTTGTTAAATGCCATGGAGCCCAAATAACATTAATTAGCATGATACTCATCTGAATTGCTGACATCTTTTACATAAGAGAAGTACCATAAAGGCATAACTAAAATCTTACTGCATTTTCTTGAGCAAAACAGCACATTCTATTTTTGTCAATTACACATATTAAAAAGAAGGAAGAAAATTAAGCCAAACTAGCAGGGGGAGTGGGGGGCGATATCATCTTATCATTGCCTTTAGAATGTCCAGGTAGTTTCTGTGCTGTAGACACCACAAATACAAGTGCCAGATTTTCTTTAATTCTTTTTCTTCTATAGAGATAAAACAGCCAACAGACAACACATTGGTAGCTGTCCTAAGGAATCCATTTCAACCTCTTGACACAAAATACTACGCACTAGAACATTTAGCAAAAATGTAATTATATTAAAAGACATTTCAGCTAACAAAGGTGTTAGCCTTTCCCATTTATGTTCCCATTTCACAGCTTTAGCAGCATTTTAAGGAATCAACAGGATTATCCTTATTTTACTGTTTTTTAAATTGAAAAATTAATTTCTAAATGAGCCAAAAAAACTTGCTTGTAAGAGTTCCCAGGGTGATCCCCACATCCCAAGAACCCTTCAGCTACAGTAGTTCTGTCAAGAGCCTGAAAATAACTTTTTTTTTTAGTGATTATCATCTTTTCTGATTTGCAATTTCTCACTGTTTATTTTTCCTCTACCAACAAGCACCCAAACCTGGGGTGTTTATCCATGAGTCCTACTGTATAAATTACTGTGACAAAGACTGAAAGATAAAACCATGTCGTTGATCTACTCACACCTTCAGCTGTCTTACAACTACAGTTCCTTATCACACAGCTCTATACAGCTGAAAGACTCTACATATACAAGAGCAGCAGCCCAAATCAGTTATTAACTAGGATATCAAGTACTGGACTTTTCTACCTAAGAATCCCGAAACCCACTCCTAGACTCGGACACCGGTTACTCTACATTACAGCTAAGCAATAGAAACAAAGATATTCCTTAGCTCTCCTGGTCTATGTTTTCAGTAACTGATTTCTGGGAGGCCACGTGAGAGCATGGGGGGGTTGCCTTTTTTTTTTTTTTTTGGGGGGGGGGTGTTTCCTTTTGTTTGTTTGGGGTTTTTTTTAATTAAACAAGTCAAAACCTTTTACTTTACAAGGAAAAATAATTGCTTAAGCATGGCTATAGTTTTTCCTTCCCATATTAACATCTTTTAATCTCTTCCACTGTTATTTGTAATTCTCTTGGTCATATGTGGGGAAAAAGAAACTTCAAGAGGATTTTCATATTTTTATGAAGTTTCTCATTTTTCCCTACAAATGCTTATCTTTCATCTCTCAGGCATGTCAGTGAACATTTCTTTTTCCACCAATACACCTGTTCTCACAATGCATGAAAAGGAAAAAACTCGAAGTACTTATCTAACACACACACTTACTGAAAGTTGTTTTAAGCTTAGCGTATTGTTTTAGAAGGTTAATACTGACTGGGATCAAATTGGAAAGTTATTTGTATTTCTACTTGCTAAGATAAAGCATCAATAAGAAGTAACTGAAAGATAACAAATTTCTGAATGCAAGGACTGTGTTAAAAATACATAAACTTGTTCAAAATAGCAAGCTACTAATTACCTGATTTATGAATTGTGCTATATACTTCGCACTATTATTCAACAGAGAAGATCCTGCTAATCAGATATTATGCTGAGACACGAGCCCCATTTTAGCCTTAAATTTGTATATGAAAAAGCAGAATAATGAGTGTGTAACCACAATGAAAAAAACTGTCCTTGCAAATATATTCTCCTGAACAAGTTCTCGATATCATACTGATAATGCTACTTATAACACAGAACACACACAGAGCAGATTTATCTTCTGCAAGCATCAGAGCACTTGACCAGGACTGGACTATTCGTATTTCATAAATGGGGAAAACATGGTGAAAAGTTGTTTTTATAAATGCAGTGGCAGGCATGAAAAGAAAGTCCATAATTACCACACCTTTACTGTATTCTATAGATCGAATTTAATATATTTAAATACTAATTAACTGTCTGATTTGTAATATTAATACTGATTTCAGGGGAAACATGCTTAACTTTACCCAATTAACTAGTAAACAGTGCTTGCAAGCTTAAATTTAATATTCCTTTCTGTGTACCTCAAAACCAAGAATGTACTAGATACAAGAAATATAATATCTTGAAATTGCTCACTCCACTTTTTGAAATATAGAAGACTCAAATATAATTGATATTATATAAATATAATATCACCCATATCTACCTGAAAGGGCTAACATCTGTTACTAGCTTAATGAAAGTACAGAATAAACAAGCTGCCCAGTACATCTCAGGGTATGTTTATATCATCATGAAAACAATTTAAAATTTGAAATAATGTTTATTTACACCATTATTATTCTATTCCAGATTTTTTTTGCCATTTTTTCTTTTATAGCATCTTAGAATACTTTTGAACAGTCGTTTCATTCCCCTCATCCCCTTTGATACCTGTACGTTTGGAATTTCATCCCCAGAATTTTTCTATAGTATCCCTATTTAATTAATAACACATTTTATTTTTATATCATCTACTTAGCAAAGAAACATGAACTTTGTTTCCTACCTCACATTAACTAACTACATAGTAGCAACATTTTAGGCTAGAGACTGATTATTCTAATTATCCTAGGATTTACAGATCAGACAGATTCTTAACTCATGATGAAGCCTCCTGTTTTCTTGCAGCAGCACATATTGAAAGAATTGCCTTTTTAAAAAATAAGCCAGATAGAATATTTTTGTGCATTTGCCATAGGCAGATAGTACTTTCTTCTGAACAATTTGATCTTACACTGTAAATTGTACACACAGTTATGAAGGTGTGTGTTTCACTCACAGATCGATTCAGTAAATGGAAGCAAGAAATTTCCTGAAAGGGAAGGATTTTGCTTTAGGATCTTCCACATCATCATTTTTTTCACTTACTTGGTCAGGAAAGATGACTGGATATATACAGCGTGTGGTATAATTCAGTGCTCTTCTCCTTTTGAAGGGTACAGGGCTGTCAGACCACGTGGAAGAGCAATAACGGAATTGCAACCGACAAGCACTTTGTCTTTGGGAGACCACTCAGAAAATATTAACTACCCAGCAATGGCTAAGAGGCTTTTGTTGTCTCAGTAAAAATGAAAGTATTTTTGCTATCTGAGGACTTCACTCAAACTCTGACCTTATGTTCTGAAAGTCAGAAGAACCTGCGTGACTCAGTACCTTTGATCAGGTTCATGATAAGGTCTCCACAATGGATCATTGTAAGAATGTAAAACACTTTCTGGCCAAACACTCAAGTGTTTGCAAAGACTGTGCTGTCTATTCTGCTATACCATCAATTTAAACCTTATTAACCTCCAATTAACAGCTGAAAATGAAAAAAAATGTATACATACACATGAACATGCTACATGGTTCATGCAGTCAGCTAAAGAGAAGTCAGTGAATAAAACAAATCATTGTAGCATGCACTCTGGTTACATTTTTAAACCTTTTGGTATTAGTTTTCATAAAAAAAAGAAAAAAGGCTTTTACAGAATACATAACCAAGGATTGTATCTCAACAACAAAAAAAGTCCACACAGCAGTCGGCTTTATTCCACACGACTGACTCATCTTAGGTACAAGTGTGCGATCGAGATGCCAGCCAATTCAGATATACAACTTTCCAATATTAAAAAGTAGAGAACAAAAGGGTTTAAGAAATGGAAACTGATAAAAAGCTCCTAAAGCCAGATATTCCATACTCTGATCTGCAAAGCCCAGCTTAGTTACTTGTAACCATTAGCATTGCAAAACTCTGTATATAGAAAAACTGGTAGCAACAATGTCTAATGCATAGCAGTGCTAAATCCAGCAAAATCAACAGTGTTTTCAACAGAAAATCCTGAGATTATGTCAGAGACTTTTTTGTAGAAGAAAAATACTATTAATAATAGAACTATGTTTTGTATAAAGTAAGGAATTATATAGATAATGAAAATAAGGCAGTTTGTTCCAAAACAACCTTGAAGGAGTATCATAAAGGTGCTCCTTTGGTCCAGGAAAATATACGAGCGCACACACACACAAAAAAAGCCCACCACCTCAACAACCAAAACACTAAACATCTTACCACAAGGATTTTAGTTTCTTTAAAAAGCTCTTTAAAAAAACCTGCCTAGCAAAGGTAAACAGCTAATCGTTTTACCTGTATAGCCCAATACTCCCTATTCCAAACCAAAAAGCACACATTATTTTTCATTCATTTAATACTTTATCTGGTCACTTCTTGCTTCCTTCCACCTGCCCATGCACAACCTTTAATACCTGAGCTCTGTTGTCAGAGTGCAGGTGAGATTCTAAAGGACCAAAGGCTAAAGCAGGGGATATTCAAGTACATTCCCACTACAAGTGTTTTAAATATATTCAATTCTAAATGGTTTATATCTAACATGATAACGGATAATGTGATACAATTTGCAACTTTTAGAAATAAGAACTGTTCTTGGAAAACAATTTATTTAACCTCAGCATGTGAGATATAGCTTGCTGCAATACAGAGCTTCAAATTCAAAGGGAAGATGGACAAAGTGTGTTGAAGACAGTGTAATAGACAGCAGATTACTTTCTTCCTCCAGTCCCAAGATACGGGTCACACACCCTTAAGGATAGTTATTAATTATTTGTCCTACAGACTAAATTAATCCTGTCTGAGGTGTCCTGAATATACCACGTAGCGTTTGCAGGATACAAACCACTCTCAATGCAGTAGAGTCAGACCCAACTGAACATGCAAAGTTGCATAAATATTCAAACCATTGCTTAATTTAACTACTCTGCAATAGCTTCTTGTCTTCTTTTGCTATGTATCCTCCTACTTATGTACTTACAGAACCAGTAATCCAATCAACTGTAGGATATACAAACTAAATCCACACTCCTCTACTTCCACTACAACTGAAAACAGTTTAACTTACTGTAAAATAAGACCCAGACTTCTGCAGTAGAGATAAAAACCCACCCATTTTTAGTGATGTGAGTCATGTCTTACATTCAGGTTTTAATTCTAAGAGAGATCATTACTACTCCTAATCTTAGCCCATGCACAAGATTTTGTGACAGCAAGTCACAAAAAATAACCCAATTGTTTCCACAGAAAGTTGAACAACTTGCACTTGCTCAAAAGCTACCCAATTTTGATCTTTAAAAGTCCACCTCTTGAAAGCAGTTTTCCACTCTCTTGCAATACCATATCAATGTTTCATTACTCATATGGTTTAAAATTTGCAGGTTTTTGTTAGTGTGATTTTTTTCAAGGTCAGCTTCACACGTTATGCCTCAAAGTATCAGAAATCATATATCTAATGGTAGCCTTTTTATAGTTCTCCTTGAAGAACTGGATTGAACTCAAGTTTCTACTTGGACGCCATGACTTCCAGCTTCAGCCCTTCCTCAGCAATTGCTACACAGCATCAACATCAGCCAAGAAAAACAGTAACAACCCAAGCCTTCTTGAGCTTGGCTGTTTCTAGGATTTCTCTGTTAGCAAGTTCCATATGTTTGCTTCATCTCAAAATACCTATTGTCAGGATAATCCAAGCTCGATTTTCTTCCACTGTCGCATTGTTGAGTCTGCTCTTGATACTTAAGAGCTGAAAAGGTGCCAGTCTGTATCTCCAGGACAGACCATTAAACCTTCCTGTCTTATCCAAAACACATCACAAATCTCCTCCATATGCAAGCTTAAGAAAATGTCAAAACTGTCAGTATGACTCAAAGATCAAAAAAAGACGGGGCGGGGGGAGGAAGTTTACATGCCTTATTAATACGTATTAAAAACCCCTCTTGTTATTGCTGGGTTTTGCATAGCACAAAGGAAGAATCAAATTGTTATTGTTAAATTGTTACACAGTCTGCTAAGCAATTTTTATACCACCAAAACTGCAACATGCTATAATAAATTTAATTTAAAAGACATTTTTTGACAGATAAGAAGTCAGTACAGATGCCTTTTGCACACTGTTAGTTTAAATCCAATACTCTTATCACAAAACCTACCTTTAACAAGAAAATCTGCTACACAAATGCCATTTGTTTCACACGCTGAAACACAACTGCTTAAAATGTTTAAAGTTGAACACTTCATTTGTGTGCATTTCAGCCTTTTAAAATAGAGCATTTTTAAACTGTAGTCACAATTGCCTGGTGTCACCTTTGTATGTAAGCTTTCTGCTTATAATGTATTTACATCCTTTGAAGTGGTTAAATCAAGGATCATGCCTTACCATTTCACAATTCCCAATAATAATGCTCTGTAACGTCTAAAAAAAAAAAACACAAACCAGAAAACAGAACACTTTTATACCTCATTCTTCTGTTATTTTGCATTATTTATAAAAAAACAACAAAACCAAAAATCAAACTGTGCAGTCATCTTTCAGACTTTAAATGCCAGATAATCAAGCAACAATAAATGAAAGTAATTAGTGTTTGAACCTTAAGATATTCCTGTTAAATATGATTCTTTCAGCTAATCTCAAACCACAAAACACTTAAACACATTTATTTATTTTTTTTTAGGTCACAACTGTCTTTTCTTGAGGTTCTGACTGAAGAGTTTCCATTGAGTAATTTAACAGCACTTCTCTACCCAAAACTGGGCTAAGGGTATCCAGGAATCTGTGTCAGATTAGCAACAAAATCCTCCCCCTCTCCCCAAACACCTACAACCCATTTATTACTAGCTATTTCCCTCCTTTTCTTCCTCCTCCCCACCCCACCTTTAGTCACAGTGGTTTATCTTTTTCTCTCTGATCAATACAGTTATAATGACCAAACTTTTGTCTGAGCCCATTCCCTCAGGCTATCTTCACAAACTCAACCTTTCCTCACCAACTCTATAGCAATTATTTCCAACTAGTTAAGCTCAGAAATTCTTACTTTTGATTAAAATATGCGATAGTGAAATACACTGAAAAAACACCTCTTTAAATTTCGTTTTGAAACCAGGATTATGATATGTATCAACAACAAAATATGGTCACACAACCAAATTTCCAAGAGTATTAAAACTTTTAACTTTTTTTTTTAATGAGTTATTCTCTAAGCTTTCTGAAATGGCACTGAACATGTTCTCAGTACTCACCTTCTGTTGACACACTGTCAGCTACTTGTATTTGTTTTTTTGCAGAGAAGGTTTGCATACTAAGATGTGTCAAATAAGCCTTCAACCAGTGTAGAGGAAGAAAAAGGTAACAGAAATGACAGGAGGACTAAAGTGCCTCCATATTATGTAAAATAGGTCATATAACAATTCTCATGACAGATGGTGACCTCGTGATTGGCAGGTGGTAATGAAAAGGGGACCTCAGTATTTACAGAAGTTAATGAAAAGCTCCATGGACCATTTGTGCTGGACATGCTGGCCAAAGCTGGTGTAAAGCCATCACCATCATGCACTGGAAATCTTCCACCACAGTCCATGCCAATTGCTCTAGACAACTCTTTTCAGGAGCCACTGGCCAAGGGGAATTATTTGAACATGTTGGGCCCCTGAGTACTCCAAAGTACTGTGATACCAACAGATATTAAAGTGTGGGCCAAGACGTATGTTTGAAAGGCAAAGCATCCCTCCTGCCTTGGACAAGAGAGGTGCATCACCATTAAATCTCGACCTCCACAATAAGTTCAGTACATGCTCTTAAATGGGTAGCAAACTGCTTGCTCCCAGTTTGCTAACTACGATGAAAATATTAAGATCCCAAAGGTTTATTTTGTCACACAGACATTTTTGGTGTCGACAGGACAACATTTTAGATGGGAGGTAGTTCCTTCTTGAAAGGCTCTCCCTTTCAGTAACATTAAAATCAAACAAAGAGCACAGTAATTTCTCTAGTATTATACTAGAGTAAATAGTGTATTCTTATGCTACTCCTAATGAATCTTTGCTTTATTCATATGTGCAGGGCACAAACAAAACCTTGACATTCTTAAAATATAGCAAGAGTTTCCAATTTCTAGGAGGAAAAAACAACTTTAAAGGTGACAAAGATAATTCAGGGTCAAAAGAGAGCAACAGAAAATTAGATTTTTGCATGTGTATTATTGAAATATCTATAAAATTAAAAATTTCAAGTCAGATAACATTCATCAACAAGATAATTTAGAAATGGTAGTAAAAATGCAATCACTATCATTTTGAAGTCGTTGAAGGACTATAAACAGTAGCATGGCACACTAAGAGCAAGAATAATCTCATATCAACAGTTTATTAATACAATACTCTAGTCTACAGAAATATATCCATAAAGATGTGAATTACATACAGAACAAAGTACAAGAAACAACTATTTGCTCATTAGGGAAATCAAGCAGTGCCATATTGTGTGAGTACCAGTAATATTATATCTAAGTCCTGGAATCATTTGATTATTCAACCACTGTGTTTTCACGTAAAAAAAAAAGCAGCAGACAGAAATATTGCAAAAATAATGCCCTTCTAATACATTCATACTAAATTGTATCATTCAGAGCAACTTGTGACAAGAAAGCCTATCACTAAGTAACAGGTATTCTAAAGTTTGGCTCTTTTACCGGATCATTTTTATTTTCATAGAATTCCATACTCTGTTTACTCACTGCTCAAGTGCTAACCAGGCAGGAGAACTTGGATATCACCTCTAATCAAAATGATCACTAATAATACCATCTGTTTGCAAATTCAGCAGCGTGAACATTTTGAACAAACACTCAAAGCAGGGCTTGCTATTTTCTGCAGTTGTTCCTTGCACTCCTAACTGAACCAGGTCCCTGTGACCCATTTTCAACAATATCGAGGACTCTAATAAAAAGCAATACCAACGTATAAAAGATAACAATCAGGATTATCAGAAGAGGCCAAAACAAGAAAGAAAAGAACAAAACAAAAACCCAACCTATAGTTTGATATGCTTGCAACAAAGGATACCAAGAAATTTGGGGGTTTTGAGTATCATTAATTCAGAACTGCATTTAGAAAATAAGGTGCTTTTATTCAAGTGTTTCATTTAGTGGAAACAATGCTTTCAGAGTGAGAAGTTGGTATAACAAAGGCATTGATGCAGTCTAGGTAGATCTGTTCTTTGCATTATGGAAAGTATTTTTGATACTGGCAATGTACTGTCGTGCCACGTATACACAATGCAATTTTCACCCTGATACACCTTGATACTAGACCTATACCCACAGCCTTTAAGTAGGAGCACATTTTTACATACTGTTCTTTCACATGCAGATCAGCAAAGATCTCTAAAAATCCCTCTGTGAATTAGAAATCCAAAACGCCTTTGCAATATTCTTCAGTTTTCATTGCGAAAGGGTGCGACATTTTGAGTTAAATTCAGTAAAAAACAGGACCATGCGCTACTGACCTGCTAAGGTTTTGGTTCAGCTTGGCTGTACATTGCAAGTGGGTTTGACTGAGCAGGCATTATGTAAATGGACGGACTTAAATAAAAGGCAGCTCTCGCGTATTAATCCAAGGCCTGGGGTGCTTTCAGAGTAGGCTGGAGACAATCCCAGACACCTGGCTTTTGAAAGACCACCGAGGGAATATGCAAGGGGAGAGGGGGAGGGAAGGTCGGTAAAAGCAGCCTGAAATGAAATTTAGTTAAATTCAAGCCTGTCTTAAAGCATCTGGGTCAGCAGCCTTGAAAAAGTTTCTTTTTAGTTGTCAGATGCTGAAATATACTTCTCTATCTTAAAGGCACAAAATGCTTTCCAAAGCAACACATATTACATACTTCAGGATTCAGCAAGAAGTACTACCTGGAAACAAGAGATGTTTTTAACTACTGATTCAGAATGCATTTTGCCTTGGCAGCTTCAATATTTACAGTCTCTACCTTGGCGTGGTTAAGCCTCTCTGGAAAAGAGTCAAAAGCAACTGTGCCATTCAAATTGTGGAGATGCAAATCTGAAGAGCACAACTTGGCTATCAATTGGAAAAGCTACTGCTATATAATCACAAACAACCAGGGGTTTAAGCTAGACTGGACAGGTGATAAAACATCAATATAATCAGGTATCCAATACTCTGTTTCAACCATCCCTTCTGTCTTCCCGCACCAGAGCCTAAAGCAGGTTCTCCATAAACTGCCTTAAAAAAAAGGAGATGAAACTGATTTTCTGCTGGATTCTTTCTCCTCTTACGGCTATTTGTTCTCTTTGTAATGTTGGTTTTAGGCATTTTTCTTGAAACTCCCGAAGTAAGTAGGAACAGACAGGACAATTGCCCTTTACTTCTTTCCATGACTTTCTTTTCCTCAAACTTATTATATAGTCTCCTTACCTATATGCTTCTCAATGTTACTTCCCTTCCATAGAATTGATTTTCAGTTATTTACCTCTTTTTAATAAATTCCTGACTCCTCCTTCCTCCCAATCATTTTGCTGTTGTCTTCTCACTTAGCCCCCTACACCTCCTACATATTCTTCATCTGACACAGACATTTGGTTGCCTGTTTGGTTCTTCCCTCTCGCAGCTCTGGGGAAGCGGCCAGTTGACATACGCGTTAGTTCCTGACGAACAAGCCAACCAGCACCCTAGCAGCTCTGCAACGACCATAGCATCTGCTGCCTCCCAAATAGCTGACCCAAAGCCAACAACTCCAAAACCAAAGAAAGGACAAGTGAGAAGCTACTGTGGGGAGAGGATGTCGATGTCAATAAAACAAAACTTTTGGAAGCCTATCACAACTACCTGATGCATTTGCTATCCATCAACTATTAGCTTGTTATGGGAAAAGGGTGCCATCTGGTGCCCAATCCATCTTCCTTTACCTAGTCACCTAGCCTGCTCTTTTGGCTTTTCCATCCTTTGTTCTCCAGAAGTTTACCTACTTCTCTACCGTGAGTCCACAAAATGAATCTCTTAAGAAAAACTTTAATCTCTTAATCCCATGTAAGTTTTCAGACCTTGAAATGTTTTCCAACTTATGATACTCTGAAAAGAACAGCAAAAGTGCAAGTAATGTCACAAACCAAACCCATATACCCAAACAAGTTACCAAGTAGGAAATTTCTAGCTTGCTTATCCAACAGGGACCCCGTATAAACCAACCTGAAGACTTCTTGCTCAGTAATTAATTAGACACTAGGGCAGGATCGTGCTTTGCCTCAAAGGATGGGGTGAGAGAAAACAGCATCACTAGATCTTTGCTCTAGAAAACCTTTTTAAAAAACGAAACATTTTTCCTCTTATTTTGCTCTTGAGCTCTACTATGCTACATCCAGCAAAACATTGCTTTTATTTCCTACAGTGCTGCTCACTGCTACCCCAACACAAATAAAACCAAAAAGGTACTTATATTCTGATTCCTTGAGATGGATATTTAATAATTTCTTGTCTGTATAGGATGCTTTACCTTTGTAACTACATAAAATATAAGGATCATATTTAGTCCAAAGTGGAGTTTCCGCCTCTGTTTATCACATGAGAAAAATCCCAGATGATTTTTTTGTGGAGTTCTGCAATGAATAATAATCTGTAGGAAGTGCCCTAATCGGCTGCAAGACTCTCTGAGACTGTTTCTGAGCTGGGGAGGAGATACTTTCCCTCATATTTGCCCATTTCTAATTCCAAGCATCCAGTTGAATTTCAGGTTTATGAGATGCGAATGCTTTCTATTATTCTAGATTTGCACATCTCTGCTTCCCTCAGTCAGCTCAGTGGCTGTGGCCTAGAAAATGCACATAGACTCCAATGATTGGCAACTTTTATCTTCTGAAACTGTTTAGTACTAACTATAATATTCATATGTTTGAGTAAAACACGGTTAAAGGAACAAAAATAAAATCCTTCCTTTTATTTATTTCAAAATGGAATTCATACTTCATTTGTCACACTGAATTGAATCACTTTTTTTTTTTTGAAGACTGCTTTCAATTTAAAGACAAAACATTTCCAAGTATTTATTTATACTTAGACTAGTCTTTGTTGTAAAGCAGCTGGATATTTTGAGCCACTTCTACAACCATTTTCTAACTACAGCATCTCAAGCAATAACGGGAATATATTTGACTTTTGGTTTTATTATTACATTTGGGTTGCAAATGAACTTCAACCCAATGATGCCAGAAGAGTGCCTTTTTAAACCAAGGTTTAAAGTAGCCTAGATGCAAAAAATAAAATACAAATATACTACTCTATTATAAGCAAGATTATTTTCCCTTTTGTTTTGATAATTAAAATATTTTATTGGTTAGTTTCATTTGGAGGGGGCAGGGGGAAACCACCAAACCACTAAGAAAAGTTCTACTTTCCCTTCTGCTATTCCAGAGATTAACACTAAGTTAACAGTAAATTTGTTAGAGCTTTCAATAGTCTTTCACTCAGGCCTTAGTATAATGGTTTTTAACAAGTGGGCACATGCAAATAAAACATTTTTGAGTTTCTGCACAACTGTATTCTATATTTTAAGCTTGTAAATAGATGCATAATACAGAATTAAATACTTATACATATAGTATTGAGTTCTACAATTACATAATACCTGCATATACAAGTATTTATGCACACACACAATTACACATGTAATAATACACGCTAAATATACTGTTCTTATAAGATACTTTAAAAATATGCCAGATAATATCAATATGATTGCTCTGAAAAAAGTGAAACAGAATTAAGAACTGTACCCTACTCATTATTCTAAAATAGAAAGTCTAGAAAGGTGAATGACAAGTTAACTCACGTGATGTACCTGCTAAATTTAACAGAAATATCTAATTTTTTGGGGTGTTGTAGGGCAGGTAATTGCAAAAGTAGATAAGGAACTGAAAATCCCATTCCCTAAAAATAAGGCAATTCCTGCCTAGTCTAAAGTACGTACTCCTTTTTAAGTGTCACTATCTGAGTATCTCTCTCCTAGTTGTGAAGTCATTTATCCCTCCCAACCAGACCACAGAGCTTCCAAAAGACAAATATCCATCAAGTATGAGGCTGTTTACTGTTCGTTTATTCAATACCTTAAGAAGTGCCATGCTCTATGCTCTGATTAGTCATAATTACCTGACCTGATGAAGTGATCAGCAGAGAACAAGATGAGCCCTTTTCTGGAGCAAACATAAGAACCTTAATGTTAATAATATAGATGGAATTTAAACTAGAATAATGTTGCTAGCAAGTAATATTTTAAACCACTGCTAGTTGTGGTATCTGCAAAAAATAAGCTGGGTTGGACTGGAAGTGAGAACAGGAGCTCTGCTCCCCATTACTCCCCTACAGCTAATAACATGCCAGACTCTCTGCATTTATCTCTTGCTGTAATGCTGTTCCCATAAGGACATCTATAGGCAGAGCTGACAGAAGATTCTTTGGCAGGGCAACTTCTTTAGAAATGCCAGCCAGCCACAATCAAAAGACACAAGACATTCAGGTGGATGTTCAAAAAAATATCCGTGAACCATTATAATACCTTTCAACAGGCAATAATATTTGTGTGTAAATTATGAGAGTTACTATATATCCATTCATTAAGATTGAAGGATTACTATTTCCACACACACAGTTCCCAGTTATATGTTATGAAAGATGGAGCTTTAAAATTAATTTTGAAATAAAAGTGAAAACCAGCAAATATTGCTAAGTTCACCAAGAAAACCCAAAGCATTGATTTTTTTTCCTAATCATCTAAAAAAACAAGTCCAATATGAAACATTTTTCTGTATCTTCTTAATGCAACACGTAACAAGCATCAGTGAAAACACTGCTTCAGTCACTTAAAGATTTACACAGTCTGTAATATGGTTGACTAATAAGATTCTATTATAGCTACTGATTGAATACCTCTAAGAGGGCTTTTTTTTTTTAAAACTTGGAACAAGATCAAAATGCTTGCAGATTTCGGATTGCTATTAGACACAATAATTATATGCTAAACTAATTACAACTAAAGCAAAACCTGACTTACAACTAATTAAATTTTATTGCATGAAAATAAAGCATAGTCCTTATTTAACACAGGGCACAGCTATAAATGTTTACAAACTCACCAGTCTGTGTATTTATTTCAAGCAAAATATCTAGGTCACACTGAAAAGTTGGAACATGGCATGATTTGGACAACTAGCCAGCTTTATAAAGTCATTCATATGCAAGACAATAAAAATCAGATCAATATTCCTAAAATTGTTGCTTATACTGCTAAGAAGCAAACCTAAATGAGAAATTCTCCATTAACATCCTATTTCATTTTCATACTGTCCTGGTTTCAGCTGAGATAGAGTTAATTTTCTTTATAGTGGCTGGTATGGGGCTATGTTTTGGATTTGTGCTGAAAACAGTGTTGATAATACAGAGATGTTTTAGTTGTTGCTGCACTAGTCAAGGACTTCTCAGCTTCCCGTGCTCTGCCAGGTGCACAAGAAGCTGGGAGGGGACCCAGCCAGGACAGGTGACCCAGACTGGCCAAAGGGCTATTCCATACCATATGACATCATGCTCAGTATATAAAGCTGGGGAAGAAGAAGGAAGGGGGGACGTTCGGAGTGATGGCGTTTGTCTTCCTTGGGAAGATCTCCATTGCAGTTTTACAACAAGGATCAGGTTTAAATTTCAGAAGTAGATAAGCAACTTAGGAGCTTAAGTTCAATTATCAAGGCTTAGAGCTAGATCTTTTTTAAAAGCTTATTCAGACCTATAAAGATGCTGACAGGGAGCTTCCACTGAATATGAAGTTAGATATTTTAGTTTAAAATCCCACTGCTTGTCCAGCTCTCATATGGAAACAGTATTTTTAATTTTAGCAGAACACTAGCATGCTTGTACAAGCCTAAGTAAATAAATCAATGCTTCTAGCAGAAGAGAGAAAAGCAAGAGGATTTAGACATCAAGAAGGAAGGGTGAATATGATCTCAAAGAGCAGAGAAAACAGAGACTGAAAGAACCAGCTGCGATCACCAGACACTGAAGTTAAGCAGGAACAGGCCGTAGCTTTCTCGTGGTTTTACAGACTCTTTACAGAATACTGAAAAGTGTTGTTCTCATTTTACTATTATCAAGCTATTTCTGCTGAGTTTATACCTCTGCTAAATTTTTTCCTGCCCTCCTCCCCTTAGGAACCAAGGGTACCACTACCATACCAACATTTGCTTGTGTGCTTGTTGATCTTGTCACAAAATCCTAGGTTTCTTAACAAATGATGTATAATTTAGAGATTTTCTTAATGTAACAATTTATGTGAGAATTTAAGATTTCATTAAAGAATTTTAAAAAAAAACCAGTAAATATCCTTCACAAAGATAAAGATGATCTCAAAGCCTCAAAACCTAAGTGCAAACTAAACTTTCATGTGCTCCACTTCAATTCTCTCCCATCCACTCCTATCAATCATACAATCTCCACGTGTAAAATAGCTGACACTGTCCGTCCCTTCAAATCATGTACCTCTAAAATCAGCTTCCTACCAGAAATGCCTTGTAAGTATATAAATGTTTTAGGACATGACAATTATGAAAAGTATCTTGTCTCCCCCTCCATCATCTAAAACTTCTCATCAGATGGCACAAACAGAAAGTGACAGAATGGAATAGCAAGGGGAAGGGGCTAGCATTTAAGCAATTTTATGAACAGCATAGTTGATTAACCCTGGTTTGCCTACAGATATCTCTAGTCTTTTCTTGTCTCTCCATATAGCTCATGCTATAGGGAACTGTTAAGGTGTCTCCCCTCTACCAAGCCACCTGGACTCAAACATTATGAGAACTCAGTGCCTTTGGAATCTTTTTCTGACTCCCATGTTTGTTTGAAATTGGCTAACAGGTTCCAATTATCACAACAGGACTGATGCACACATGGTAGGATCATGTCAACTGTGTTTCTTTAGAAAACCCAGCTAAAAATATAGAAGGAAACAATGAGCTCAGGGAATAATAAAGCAGATGAATAAAGGAAAAAAGAGTAGCTATTTGAGAAGCAAAACATCATACAGAATGAAGAACACAAGGAGGAGCAGGAAAAAAGAACAGAAAAATATGAGAAGAAAAGCAATCACCTAACTGCTTCAGTTACACCTATGCATTCTGCGTGCATATGCTTCCCATGTTTTATCACATTTCACTGAAAAACATGCTGGTTTTGTCTGAGCAGAAGAAAGGCATCTAACTATTGAATAAGCAGGGAAGTTAATAAAGCAGATATTCTGAAACAATGTTATGCATCAATGCACTTGTATAACAAACTTTTAAATAGAACCATGATCCCCTCCCTATTGAAGATTTTCATCAACTCGGTTCAACTTATTTGCAGCAGCCAGAAACCACCAGGGGCTTGCTACCTTAACTTTAATTTCCTAAAAAATGTTTACTTTCTTCCAGATGGCAAGATTAAATTACATAAACACTGTCAGCAAGTTGAATCCTCAACTGTATTCATTTCCACCACAGAAGCTTCAAAACCATCTATAATTTTGTTACTGATGTTTGGAAACAGCTGTAGCTGACACGGCTATGTGGTGTATATGCCAGCATTAAAGGATTAAATATTCTTAACCCCCAGTGGAACAAACCTGCTCTATTAGCAAGACATAGTGTAAGGTATGTCAGAGACTATTACTACAATAGAGATGTCTTATTAGTTCATTGATAAACAAAAAGGTTAAAGATGCTGTATTTGGCTTTCCTCTGGAGAAATGCTGGGGGAGGGCTGGAATTTAAGACATACTTGTATTTTCAAATATCACGTGGTTTGAGGGACATATTAAGGTATAACAGCTATAGAAAAATCTGGTTTTAGATAATTTTATGCAATCTTAAAACAACAACATCATGCAGTTCTACAAAAGGAACTTCAGAAAAAATAAAAATATTATGTTCCATTTTCTGTGTGTGCTTATATAAAAACATGATTTATACAAACAATGTATCATATGAGTAAATCAAAGTGCATACTTATGAATAGTCTTTCTTGGGAAGGATCCTTGATATGACCAACTGCCCCAGGTACATTACTGAAACCAAAAACCGTGCTGATAGGAGTTGGAGCTCCTAATATCTTCACCTAAGTCAGAAAGGTCAAAGGCCAGGAATCAGTTGCAAAGCTCTCTACTTCAGGCTTGTAGTTAGACGACTGATGAATGGAGCAACAACTTATCATCATTAGGAAAAAACCAAGCAGTCCAGTACAGCCAGGAAGGAAGATAGCCAGGAAGGAAAATGGCCATTCTACTTTGTTGCGACAGACACCTACCCACTTACTTGTGATCTCAGGCGGGCTGAGGGAGCAAGAACAGCTCCAGCTTTGATTGTGAATGGAATGAAAGACAGCATCTTTATAAAATTATCTTACATGGATTAAAGTAATTAATAAAGCCGTGGCTTTTTATACACACTCTACACATATACACTTTCTGTACACTGAGCACATACGCAAGTCTCAAAGCACTGTTCTATACACATTCCTGACCCTCCTATTTCATGGCATTTTCACATTAAGGTGGGTAGAAGAAGATATTTATAAGTAATGTTGCAATTTCCCTGTCTACATTTGTTTAAAAGAACCTCCTTTATAAAATGTGCCTGATCCTAAATTGTCCACATCAACAAGAGCCTTCTCTCCAGCTTGAATGGGAACAGAGGTAGGTCCCATTGCTGTGGAAAAATGGGAAGTGGAAGAAAAAACTGCATATGAGCAACACGATTCCAGGTACCTTATTGGACTACGGTGGGTTGACCCTGGCTGGATGCCAGGTGCCCACCAAAGCCACTCTATCACTCCCCCTGCTCAGCTGCACAGGGGAGAGAAAATATAACGAAAGGCTCATGGGTCAAGATAAGGGCAGGGAGAGATCACTCACCAATTACCATCACGGGCAAAAGAGACTTGACTTGAGGAAATTAGTTTAATTTATTGCCAATCAAATCAGAGTAGGATAATGAGAAATCAAACCGAACTTTAAAACACCTTCCCCTCACCCCTCCCTTCTTCCCGGGCTCCACTTCACTCACGATTTTCTCTACCTCCTCCCCCTCAGTGGCGCAGGGGACAGGGAATGGGGGTTGCAGTCAGTTCATCATGCCTTGTCTCCTTCCTCCTCAGGGGGAGGACTCCTCACACTCTTCCTTCCCCTGCTCCAGCGTGGGGTCCCTCCCACAGGAAACAGTCCTCCACGAACTGCTCCAGCATGGGTCCCTTCCACAGGGTGCAGTCCTTCAGGAACAGACTGCCCCAGTGTGGGTCCCCCATGGGGGTCACAAGTCCTGCCAGCAAACCAGCATGGGCTCTTCTCTCCACAGGTCCTGCCAGGAGCCTGCTTCAGCTTGGGCTACCCAGAGTGTCACAGCCTCCTTTGGGCATTCACCTGCTCTGGCATGGGGTCCTCCATGGGCTGCAGATGGATATCTGCTCCACCATTAACCTCCATGGGCTGCAGGTGGATATCTGCTCCACCATTAACCTCCATGGGCTGCAGGGGCACAGCCTGCCTCACCATGGTCTTCACCACAGGCTGCAGGGGAATCTCTGCTCCAGCTCCTGCAGCATCTCCTCCCCTCCTTCTTCATGACCTTGGTGTCTGCAGGGCTGTTTCTCTCACATATTCTCACTCCTCTCTCTGGCTGCAATTGCTGTTGCACAGCAACTTTTCCCCACCCTTCTTAAATATGCTATCCCAGAGGCACTACCACCATCGCTGATGGGCTCGGCCTTGGCCAGCGGTGGGTCCGTCTTGGAGCCGGCTGGCATTGGCTCTATTGGACATAGGGGAAGCTTCTAGCAGCTTCTCCCTGTAGCCCCCAAACCCTTTGCTACCAAAACCTTGCCACGCAAACCCAATACACGGGAATTCTGTGAACTCTTGCAAAAATTAGATGATGAATTAGGGCTGCCCTAGAGAGTTCAGCATTTCAGCAGATCCCATGGAGAGCTCATTGGTCTTAGTAATACCAGAAATATTTTCTCCTTGCAGATGGCACAGCATTTTTCCTCTTAAATATTTCCTGAGGTACATTTTAAATTCAATATGTTTTTTCATTAGACTTTCATGTCTTCCCTTTTTCCTTTACTTTTCAATTCAGCTTTGGCTATTGCAAGAAAAGCTCTCTTGTTTATCTGCTTCCACCCTCCACTTGAACACTTCCAACCCCTTTCAGAGGGCTGCATGATATGGAAGAGTAAGAGACTCACCTTTTCCCACAGGCATTGCCAACCCACTTAATTCCAAATCTAAATGAGATTTAAAGATTTCATTTCCTCACTTTAACACATGAAGATCCAGGCTGTTCCTTTTGTCCCATCAATTTAGGGTACGCTCTGGCAGCGGAGACACTGAAAGCTGTGTTCTGGGGCATCAAAATGAACATCAGCAGGAACAGACTGTTCCATCAATTTCACCACCACTTTCCCTCAGATGCAAGCTGTTCAGTGCCCTGCCGTTGGGAGAAAGTTGTCCTGTGGCAAAATGCTATATGAAATATAATCACTATGATTAAAAAAATAAATTAATCTGCCTTAACTTATTTGAAATTTGGGGCTTTTTGCACATCTAATGTATCACATCCCAACTGTAATGCACAGTAACAATTTGGAGGAAGAAACAGGATAGCAGAGTAGTGGAACAGGTATCTATAACATTACTAGTTTTCTTTGTAAATGCTTATATGCTTATATAATTGCTTGCATGCTATATGAATAAGTAGAAATATTTTCTTAGTGACATAATACTCTAAAAAGAATAAGCTGGTGATTTACAAAGACTAGCTTTGTTTCTTTTCAAATCCAATATATCCCTATATCTCATATTTCTGCAATCTAAGGTAAAAAATGATGTTTACACAAAGTATTTTGAAACAGAAAAATGTAGACTCTGCAGAAGGCACAGGCAACCTGATTTACAAAGAAAACAGCATATAAAATGACCCCTGTATCAAAGTTAGAGCAGATGCACACTTGCAAGGTCACTCTACCATCGCTGTTCAGACTAGGTCAGCTTTTGAAGACATATTACTTCAAGCATGCTTGTTACCCTGACACAGACCTCACAGGCATATGTCTACCTTCATACTAGACAGCTTAACTAAAATGTCCTTATTGCTTAAGAAGGACACAGTACCCTACACTGACAGTCCAATACTTACATACATGCACAATAGCAATTTCAGTTGGCAGATACTCTCACGTTCAGACTTTTGAGTTACTAAAACAATCAACTAGCCAAACACCTCAATTCCTCACCTCAGGAGGAAATCCTTCTGTTTCACTAAAATCGTGGGGACTGGGCTGTATCATTATGATTCACATGGATATCAGCAGATGCAATCAGCTGGTCCTCAAATCCGGCAAAGTCTGAAAAACCATCTAATATAATTGCTTGGCATCAGTGCCAGAACTGTATGACTTCTCCTGCGGCCCATTGCGTTTATTAACCCCACGCCAACTGAGCAAGCTTTTACCTCTGTCCTGAACACACCCACTCCTTGTGCAATAGCAGTAAGAAACTCCACCTCCGGGAGTTCATTGTGCAGAGTGCAAAGCCCCTCTAGGCACTTCAAAGTCTAAAACGAGAAATAACAACTACAATAGCTAAACAGGATCACCAGGTATTCACGTATCCAGAAACACATATTACATTAAACATTTCAGCAATGCTAGACACTAAAAACTCTACAGTCAGACAGATGTTCTGTACATCACTTCAAAATAAGAAGTGCACGTGGAAATGAGAAAGCAGTAAAAAAATGACACTAAAAAAAATGGAGAAAAGAATAAGGATTTAAATCAAACTGACATTGAGCCAGAGTAGCCTACAAAAGTTAAGCTGAAAGAGCCACAAAATAATCTAGCCATCCTTATGGACAAATCAAAACCAACCATCTCAGACACGTACCGCAAATCATTAATGGTCAGCTGACAGTAGGAGAGAGAGAAAGGCCATTTCTTAGAACTGAAATTCAATTTTCTGACTCTTTTCTGGAGGACAATGCATTCATTCCAGTGCCTTCTGAACAGTGACCCATGGACCAAAGCAATACGCAAAGCTGCGGTTCATGATTCACAGTTCACCATGGGCGAATGATTCTCTTCCTACAGACAGCTTAAAAATCTTACTTCTCTAATCTTACTTTTCCAAGTTGCTCCAAGGACATTGCATAACTGAAATCAGAGGAAAGGTGATGGATGAAACATTCTCTCTGTTAAAATAAGCTGTCCTTAATCTCACAAAGCACAGGAGACTTTGGAGACTAAATGTTTTAAGCACTAAATGAGTATGCCTTTTTCATCTTGGTTGTTGTCTGAGAACTTTCTAAACTTACAATGAATGCATCACCCTATCGGGAATTCTCAAAAGACTTTTTTTCCCCCCTGTGGAACAATAATCCCTTCTGGTGAGCTGCATCCTCCACCCCTAGCCTTTTCACACAGAGAGGAGGAAGGGGGCATGACAGACGCAGATTACAGACCTGAAGATGCTGAGCACTGCACGCAATCTTCCCCTGGCTCCAGGGGAGTACCACTCAACTGGGGGCTCAACTGCCTCCATCCAGTCTCTTTCACCCATGCACAGTTCAGCCACTATTTGAAACCAGGTTAACATTAACTACGCCAGTCAGTAAACTGGTAAGAGGGGGTAAAAAACAATTAGGACTCAACAATACGCATGTAGACTAGAACAACACCTGCTCAGCCTGGGTTCACAAGACAAAAAGGAGAAAAATTCCAGAATTATCATTGTTTTATTAGACACCACAGTTTTATTCTTCTTTTGAATAGGTAACTCACATTGGTTCATGAGTGATACACGCTGCTTTGCATCATTATCTTTTCTTTCAACGCTCCCTTACAGAGAAGCATGCTCAGGCTTCAAATATTATCAGTATCTTTACCTTTCTAATGTTTCCTTTCCTTGATAACGAGACAACATCAAAATTCTCTTAAGTTGCAGCTATAAATAAAAAAGTAAGCTTGTGATACAGAAAGGGAACCTAAGAAATTATTTAAAAATATAATATTTAAATTAAAAGTTAATTATTTCTTACTACTAGTAGATTCTAAGTCAGAGAAATATGTTCATATAGTTGTTAAATGCACTTTTTATACTTTTGAGGGAATGGGGGGAGATAAAGTTTAATTTTACACTCATTTTAACTGCGATCTATACAAATCTGTGAAGTCAACTACCTAATAACAGCTCTGTAACACCAAAACAACAGACTTCTATTAGCCAAATTAAAGGATGTTCTCAGTGAGTGACTAGATACAAAACATTTCACCTCAATGACTTTTTTTGTCTTTGGTTCATAGCTTTATAGGGTAAGATGCAACTAAGAAAAAAGCAACAAATCTACATTCAGAAGGCGCACTGTGCACCTTCATGGGAACATTTTTGAGACTACTTAATTTAAGGCCATGTCTGTGCTACCACATGCACTTAAAAACATTCACTGTTTTCACTGATGGCAGCAGCAAGAAACTCCTAGTATTAAAATGCGTGAGCTGCTGAGACTGTCACCTAAAAACATTAACAACATGGTTAGTCAGCACCTCGCTTCTTCAAATATAGCCAGCAAAGCTTTGCAAGGAAATTTAATCATACTGGAATTAGGAAGCAGCACTGGTGGGTGATTTTAAAACCAAGGGAATTGAATGAAAATGTCTTCCGCTTTGAAGCATGGCCATATTTGAGGACAAGCAACTCAAAACCACAGCTTGACACATTATCTTCATTCTATACAGAAGTATGTGTGACTGGTTCCAGAAAACTGTAAGACAAATTAATGCACCAAGTCAAAATTACGGGCAAGCCAAAAATAAGCCTATAAAGAATATGAACCATCTTCCACACAGCCTAATTAGGAGTCAGGTTATGAGGGCTCTACTCATATGCTCTACTCATACAAGTTCTTGTGGTCCTATAAGCAAACCATCTTTCATTGCCTCAGTGTTCAGGTCTGTAAAATAAGGGTAAACTTCATAGGTTTTATCACACCTAATAAACTCCACTGGTAACGTTTATTCATGAACTACTGAAAAGGGGTTGTAGTGACAGTTGTGTTTCAACCTGTAACGACAGCAGTCATTCTGCTCTTACTGGGGGGGAGACAAGCATACACGCCTTTAGAGGGCAGGCCCAGGATACCCATGTATACAAGAAGAATCTGCTGAATTACATCAGAAACACTGTGCTGCTGCCAACATGAGAAATAAGGATTTTAATTTTTTTTTAATCTGCTATATTCAATTTTGGAACTGTTTACTTCACCACATTATTTTCATTTTCTATTTCTTCCCTTTGCATGTACAAAAGCAGCCCCATGTGATCCAGGACCACAATCTGACCCAAAGCTCAAACTGGCAACCGTTCCTCCACAGAGAAAGACAAAAAAAGTCAGATCCAAAAAGGGACACGCACACTTAGATTCAGGCTAGGAAGTAGGGAACATCCCTTACAAGCAGAAAGTGCCCACATTTTGCCCATCCTAGCTTTTTAATATATATGCACCCATGTCATAGTTACATGCTCACTTTAATCGGATATAATCTCTTTAAAATGTGCATTCCCAGCCTTCTTAGCAATTTCTTATTCCCACCTTTGGCTACCAATTCCTTCCTCTTGCCTGCCAGCACTAGCAACTGTACTGTGGCACCAAAACACAGTTCACAAATTGAGCTAGCAAAGACTAACTCAAAAAAAGGAAAAGGAACATTAACTTCGGGGGGGGGGGGGGGGGGGAATCTTTCAGATAGATAAATTCTGACTCAGCCCAAAGGCGTACCAGTAGTTGTGTCAGCACCAGGGCAGTGGCAGGAATGAAGGAAAAGGACACTTCTGGCAGATTAAAGGAAGCTGTAAGTTTCCCCCTTCTCAGATGCATGCCCTAAGCATCAGGCTGCAATGACACATCCCCCCTTCTTTGCCCTCTTCTGATCCAATGAATCTTTAAGCTCTTCATGGGAAGCAGAGCAACTTCAACAGGAAAAATAAAAGTATCAGCATCATAACCTATAGCTAAGTGATGATGACCTTCTCCAGGAAAAAAAAACAGGAACTGAACTGTGCTGCCTCAAAACAGCAAGGCTGCACAAGGCATAACCGTAAGTCCATCACAGGACGCAGAATTACCTGCTGTCACATCAGCTGGTACTAAAGGGTAGGGTTAAAGTGTGAAAAACCCCGTGAACCCCTTATATATCCACGTCTGGAAGGAGAAATAGGTGGGCTGAGGGAAAAGCTACATAAATAGCTGCACCTCCTCTCCTTGCAACCCTGAAGCCCAGCTCTAAACGATCAGCAAAGGCTTTGGGGGAAAGCTGCATTATGAAATATGGTTCTCTTTCAGGTTTGTTTCTCAGACAAAACAATCAATTCCAGGTTACTCTTTCCTTGAAAACTTCTGAGAGGCACAAACCACCGACAGGAGCATTGATAGCATTGACACTATACTGACAACATCTGTTTTTTTTAAAAAAAAACCCTTGAATACAGAAATGCATGGTCTAGAGAAATCAGCCCTCTTATGTTCTCTGTAAACGAGCGCTGATTGCTACGACATCCCTTCTGCTGCTGGTTGAACTCCTGGAGGATGACTGCAATTCGATTACAGAGCAAGGGAATCTCAGTATCATTGCTTTTCCTTCTATAAAACAGTGTGTATATATATATATATTTAAAAAATGTGGCCCTACTGTATGCATGCACACAAACAGTTGGCAGGGGTGGGTGGGGGGAAGGCAGTCTTGTATTTCAATTTCCTCTCTTTTATTTATGGTTTCTCTTGGTTAGCCTAGTCCCAAAAGTTTTCTGCTGTGATGCCGAGTATGAAACAAAGCAATTCACAGAGAGGAAAAACATAAGTTACAAACCCATTTCTAGGAACTCCTTTTCTCCTGTAGGCGTTTAATTTAGTAAGCCAGGAAAATGTAGGTGGTGTGCTACTCCTTTTTTAAAAATAATAAACTGAAAAGGCAGCCCTATCCTCCTTATATTCCTGCCCTGCACCTACCACTACACTGTGGCTGCCTGCTGAACTGGGTCAGTGAGCTGCCTACCAAACTGGCGAAAAATAAATAAAAATAAATAATATAAAAACAAGATTCTGAATGGTTATTTTTCAGCTGTACCGCTGCTCTGAATTCAGTATATGGCCAAGCAAACAGCTGAGCTTATACAAGGGAGAGGGCAACAGAGCGGAGGACAGGCTGTAAAGGGTGCAGGATGGCAATTTTTTTATTTTTAAAGGAAGTACTGTCAGCTTATGAAAGCTTAAAAAGTTAATCAAACCAAAGCCTTACTGTTTTTTAAGACAGTTATGAACTGCCATAGAGGAGACAAAAGAACAAGTAGTTCCTGTGCTTGCCACACAAAAATCATAACACCCATCTTCTGGAAGTAGAAATTGGTATCTAACAGTTGATTTCAGCCATCAAGGAGAAATATAACAGGGCTGAGTGAAAGACTCATGCAAATGGCACAGTAAAGGAGGAAGAAGAAATACTAAGACCAAGCTTTCGGAATCCCTAGTACTTCTGATTTGTAGAATATGAAATTAAACTAAATATGTTGGTAATGTTATGAGGAAAAAAAGTCTACAGCCATTGTCTACCTACATTTTTGAAAATATCGATGAGCTAGAAGAGTTTTAATAGTTAAGTGCACTTAACCCAATTTTTGCACATTTTCTAATTTAAAATTCTTTTAATTGCATGTAGCAAAAATATTCAAAATAGCAGCAGATACAGTGCTTATCAGTTAATCTGTTTATAATGAAATAATGTATAAACATGAAAAGTTCTATATATTTGCAGCCACATTTGTTTCTAATGTGCAGTTCATGTATGTTAATGTAGAAGTCAAGGTCTTATTGAGACCTGGTGATAATATTCAACCTACAAATTGATGATGAAACAACAGTTTGGAAATATCTATAATGTGATTTCAGTTATAACGTTAAGAAAAAAAGCAAAACTGAAAATAATGATTTTAGTTCCAGTTAAAGAAACCCTTAACATCCACACTATTTTTACGATGCTCTCATAGCTGTTGATGCAGTTTTGGTTGAGGCAGTATGTATGAAATCCAGTCTGTTTAGCTTAGATCACTAAACTGAGCCTACGCTTTAGGCACCTCACAAAGCAGCACTACTGCAGTAAGTGTCCAACTTTCAAAGCAATGGAGAGAAGGTCATGACATGCCTAAAAGACCTTCACAAAGATAGCCTGTTTGGGTGCCTAACCTCAGGCAGACAAGATCCCTTGTAGGCTGTTTCATTTCTTTTCCTCCGCTGAGTGGGTATGAAACTGAAGCACTGCAGAGAAAGTGCTTCATAAGGCACCTGCCTTTAGGTTTCAGTTAACTGCTTGTGCTCAGTGGACTACAGCCCACACCGCTTCAGTTCAGGTACCTAATTGCTGTTCAATTCCATGTTAAGTAAATGCTTTCAAGTCTGATCTATAGATTGTGAGTGTTTTTACATCAATATGACATCTGGTGATGTAGCTTCGGTTTAGGCATTGTGCTACATGTAAACAGAGGCTCTTTACATCCAAAAAGTTGGGAGTTAGAGAACAATCTTTTTATTATTATTTCACTAATGTTAAAAAAAACAGCCTTGTAACTTGTTACTTTTGTCCATTCTATCACAAACCACATGAAAAAAATTAACGTTAGAAAAAACTACAGATTTGAGATTCTCATATTAAGTCAGTTGATATCATCTTTAATCCAGTCTCATAATAAAAACCTCAACAAAAAGCTGTTAATCTGGGTTCCACACATGATGTTGCCCATAAACAGTAATGCTAGCTATTGTGCACTTAATATAAACCAGTAAACTTAAATTCTGTCAGGTCAGCATTGTGTAATACTTAGCAGGTATGTGTACTAAAATTAAGCTATTTTTTTCTTTCTTAACATTTGAATTAATTTCATCAAGTTTCCAGTGCAGGGCAACTTACTGCACCTAACAATGATTCTAGAGTTTGAAATAAGTGCTCAAAAAAGAATTTTTAATACAGTTCTTTTTTGTGATTAACGTATAAAAAAAAAAAGAGCTGACTTCCAAAGGTAAAACAGCTCTTTTCAAGGAATACCTTGAAGTTTCTAACACAGAGGGTCCTCATTGTGCTTGTCCACTCCCACAAATCCTCTTGATGAGTTAATAGGAACTATCTTATACAAGCAAGGTGGATAAAAACTTGCCCTACAACAGGTTATAAAACAGTAACATCAGTTCATTAAAACTGATTAAAACAGGAATACTATGATTTTAATTCTGAGCCCATTAAACTGAACTATTCTTGCAAATGCGGTCAATGGAATTAGCATTGGCAACACTGAATTCAGCTGTGATGCCCAACTAGTAAATTCGACATCCCCAAGAAGGATTGCAAGGAATGCAGCCAGCAGGCATGGAATCACAGCATAATTTAGGTTGGAAAGGACTTCTGGAGGTCATCTTGTCCAAAACCCTGCTTAAAGCTGGTCTAATTGAATCAGGTCTGTGCTAGTAAAAAGTCTTTACCTCTAAATCAGGAAGCTGGAAGCAACGCGCTCCTTGGGAACGGTCCCAAGCACACCAGTCTTAACTGCAGAACCATGCCCAAGAATTGTTTGGGGGAACATGAATTGGTACAGATCAAAATGCTATAAGGGTGCTCTTTAAGAGTTAAGCCATATAGATGATTGTGTCCCAGCATGTGGGAAAGTTACAGCACAGTGTTTAATACGGTAGTATAGGCATAACCTCACCGTGCCCCCTTTTGGACAAATGTGCTCTTTTGTGTGGTCCAGCAAATAAACAGTCATTGGACCTGCTTATTGGAAATGCTGGGGGTGGAGGGGTGGAAATGACCCCTCCATATGTTCAACAATAAGGTTTGACTGAGGAGCAGAGTGCAGTCAGACCGCTCAGTGCTTTATGGTCTCTCCGTAAAAAATGAACAGTTCATCAAGTCATTTCTAGTCAAGTATTTACTAAAAAAATGCAATGCAAAGATAGACTTATACCAAAGGTTATGGGCAGGGTGTGTAATCCAGTATCAAGAAAAAAAAAAAGAAGAAAAAACATGCTGATTATTCTCAAACTCTCCTCATCTTAAACAGACTATCCTCTGAAAGCAATGAGCCTAAGCCTATATTCCACTGATCACAGACACAATGCTTATTCACTACACAATCTCATTGAAGTCCCTGGAACTACCAACTGAATAGATTTAGAGATTTGCAGAATTAGACTCAACAACAAACACATCAAAACCACCCCATTTCTTATTTTTGTCCTAAACTCACACTTAAGAATTCAGAAGCTGAGTTCAAGAAAATCTGTATGCCCTGTAACTCACATGATAAAAACATAATACTTGTAATTTAAGAAGAAAAACTGAGGTACTCACAGGTAAAAAAAATTAAATAAAATAGTCTTGTATTTTCTGCTTTCTTTGAAAAATAAGGCTTTCAAATGAAAAATCAAGATGATTCTACTGGCATTGTAACTCTCCCTGGATAAATAAAATCTGATACAATAATGATCACAGCAAAGCAACCAACACAAAACTTTGCATCAAATAAGTAAATGCAAAATGCTCTTCTCTAGATTGTTGAATTAATTTGAATGAGTGTCACCATTTTGACTGAATGAATTTGTTATTTTGGCCCTCAGGAATTCTACCTCCTATTGACGACATGTTACGGGGAGAGCAGGGAGGAACATCACCACTCGCATCCCTTTTTTAGTGACAATGTTTAAAATCTCTAACAGAGTTAAAACATCTTGTTTCAAAAAAAATGCTTCTATAAAACACTAGAAGATATTAAATTTCTATTACTAATTCTGCACTGAATAAGTGACAGTTGACTTATGCAGTTAATATTAAATTTAGTAATTAAATACACGTCCATATTGCATGCAGCCTAGCTGGAATTCACTACATTAAACACACTAATTAATTTGGTCATGGTGTGTTTTGTATTATAATTCAGCATTTATTTATGAGGCCCACATATTCAGTTTACTGAATTTAATGACTGCACTGTTCTTAAACATATCATTAGAAGTGCTAACATTTTGTATCATTAACCCTGTATCATTTCACAATTAACATAAAATTATCAAAAGAATAATACAAATGGCTATGCACTTTTAAGACACTTAAAACATTTCTGAATGTAATTATAACTATTTCATGCCAAGTAAGAGTTGATATTCCTTTTTTACTCTGAGATATTCTTCACTCAAGAGAGAAAATAAAACCCCAGCTTTTCTGATCACTTATTACTTTTAAGTTTCCTTTAAGTCATTCATAGAAGTATTTCTGAGTTATCATACATTTAGACAGATTGCTACCTCTTATTGACTGCAAGAAATACGTGAAAGATGAAAACAGGCCACAAACATGAATATTTCATTACAAGGCGTGTCTTCTTTCGTGGTCTAATAATACACAAATGACTGAAAAACTTTATGAAAGGTGACGAGCATTTCTGCTCCCAGCATTCACTGAGATGTCACTATGGGACCTCAGACCCTAAGTGTTTCAGGTTTGTCGACACCTCCCAACATATTGGCCTCTGCTGAAATCACACACTTCTGCAATTGTCAGACAAACCGGGGGGGAGGGGGGGGGGGAATCCTCCTATAATTTTGTACTGTAGCGCTTACTAAGTCAAACTGTATTCAATGGTCAATGCACATGCACATACACATATATATTTTTAAAAGCTGCCAGAAAAGGTTTTCATTCATCTGCCAGCAATTTATATCAAAATCAAATTATTACATTTTTAATTGTCTAATCTTCAAAAGGTGTGTGCATTACTATTGCAAGCAGCAAAGCAAGGTATGAAAAAGAATCCTTCCTACCATCTATACAATCTCACTCACACACGAAGTCATCTCTTAAATCAGGCCCAAAACAAAAATGAGAAACTGTAATGCTAAAGGGCTCTCTGTTGCCCAAAGTCTTAATTTTCTAACTAGTTATGGATGAAGGGAAATCAAATTTGAAGACTTAACACCTATCAGTCTGACTTACCAAATGCAAGCTAGAACTCCTCAGCGTTCCCAACTATGTTTTTATTTGTTTGGTCTAAGCTCAGACAATCATTCGTGGAGACCTGGTATTTCTCAAGTTCCACCATTACTTAAAAAATATAATGTATCTGCCTTCGGAAATGGGAACAACTGTGAACAAACAGCAGTTTAGTAACTGCTGCCTGAATGTTAAGGCTTCCAATGACTTTGCCTTTGCTGCTAAAGCAATACACAAATGCTCGCAACTTGTAACCAAAATTTCAACCAGCTGATTTGTTGGAATATCAAATCTTTCCTCGGTTCCAGTTGCATAGGTTTGGATGACGCCACGCAACCTTTTGACATTGAAATCAAGAATATCTCTTAAGGGGAGTAGGGAGACATCAAGTACTTCATATATTCAGTAGCATGAACAAAGAATGTCTTTCTAAGAAAAATTGATTTAAATAACATGAATTATTTTCTGCTATGCCAAGTTCACTAACAGAAGGAGATTTTTTTTCTTTCTTCGTGGAAAATAATGTCTGAGCCACAGCGCTTTTCAGGGGCACCAAAGCCTATTCAAATTAGCAATGTATTTTATAACAGGGAAGACAAACTGTTAACAAAAAAAGAACAGTTAAAGTGAAGTCTAAATTGAAAGCATTTCATGAGTATAAGCCCTACACTTCATCATCTGCAAGGTAAATGACAATGTCTTCACTGAGGTGAGTAGAGCTATGCTGGTTTGCTTTAGCTGAGCATGTCGTAGCTTCACAAACCTTCACGCTCTCATTCATAAAAACAAAACTACTCCACCTACCCAAGCTTTCTGAATGTATAGACGGTAACATAGCTGAGAGGAAAAATGTTAGCAATACAATCTGGCTTTAGATTTTTGTTAGACAACTGTGATACTATTCACTTTTATGAAGCTGCTCAGCGCTCATTAGTCTCATAAACATTACATCATTAGGAAAAGAGATTTGTAAATGAATGAACAATTTGCTGTGACAAGTAACGTTTGATATTTTTGTGTTAAAAGATGTATTATTGCTCCTGTCATTAGATTACAAACTTCTTGAGACAAGTGCTGGTCAGTTTATTTATGTGGCACTCTAAGCATAAAGTTTCAGTAGGATTTCTTTAAAAAGGTCAGACAAACGTTCAAAGAATTATAATGAGAATGGATGAGGTCTTTGAAGGACGATGCAGTCTTTCATTTGCTAATCTAAAGTACCACTTATTAGCAATGATGATTTCTTCAACCACTACACAGTCACCCACTCCATGACCCAGACAAAGTGTATCAAGGGCTTCTATGATTTAGGAAACTATTGTTGTATTACGGTAAATTGTGTGCTGATTACATTTTTTTCCCCTCTAAAAATTTTAACATGCAGCTATTACAACCCCTGCCAAGAAAAATATTTTAAATCTATATTTCACCAATTTTACCATCGACAGGAGTTTTCTTAAGACACTAAAATTGTCAAGACTGAAATAAGGAAATAAGACACATTAGTTCCTTTGTATGTTGGTTTAACTGCTGTCAAAAAATACTACTAGAAATTCAACACAACATTGGAAAATAACACCAGCAGCACTACTGATTTCAATACGATGCGTTCCAAGTTCCACACCAACAGAGCTTTTATGATATTTGTTGTTTTTCTGAACATTTTTCTATGCTGTCACAGGAAAATTAAAGTTGTAGTTAAGATTTTTGTAAACCGCTATTTTACACTTCTGTAATTCAGATGCAAAAATACAGATGTAAAGGTTAAATTTTGAATTTAAAGTATTTATAGAATATCGATTTTAGACTGTCATTTTAGAAAGATATTCTCCTTCCTTTTAAAATAAATTACTTGAAAGAGTAAACAAAGTTGGCAAACATGTTTTGCACTAAAAATTTCTGCAATCATTCCAGTGTTTTGCCAAGGGGCGGGGGACACACACACACAAAACAATGAACAAAACCCAGAGAAACAGAAACTCTATTATGACATAATTTTAATCCATAGCTAACACATGTTAAGATTCTGATTTGAAACATTTACCAGAAGTGTGTTAAAAAAATAAAAAACAGGAAAGTCAACAAAAATAATTTAACACGTCTTTTCTCATGTTGAAAACTGGTTTTGTTTTCTTTTATACATGAAGATTGCATTTGCAGTCCTGAAAGCCTATTGTAAAACTACACCAAAGTTGCTACTATAACATATTATGCACATTTAATATATGAAAAAGATTTTTAACACAAAGAGATGCTACAGACTCCCAGTTCAGTAGTACATAGCAATCCAGGTAATTTGCTGATTTCAGTGGATTTGCAGGGTACGTTGATCAGTGCTAAATTTAGTACAGCACTTTCCAATTTCTAGATTACTGTTCTGCTTTTTGTATTTCTAGGCACTAATGCTTACAATTAACTTTTCTACAGACACAAAGTTACACATCAAGTATCAACAACCTCAATCTGTTACAGACACAAGTTGCAAAATTTAAAATAATTAGGTCAGCTAGGCTTGAACTTATATGTTGGCTTTCAGTCTAAATTTGAAAAGCATGCCCGCTCCTTTGCAAAACCCATGGTGTATATCAGCACAAAACAGTTCCAGGCTTAAACTACTTTTCTATCTTGTGTCATCCAAGCATCACCTTTGCGTAAAAAGTATACAGTAAATATACTGTAGGATGAAAGTTGTACCATGCAGACAGACCTCCATCTAAGAAGGTAATCAGAGACACAGTTTGTGTTGTAGTCTCTATTTAATAAGACATTTAAAAGATTATTCCCTTTGTATTAGTTCAGTAGCAGCTATTTCGGTTACAGTATTAAAATGAACCAGTACTGAAAATGTTTCTTCCACAGCAAAGGACTGAGCTAAGTGGTGTGGAGCACTTACAGCCTGGTATAAAAAACATTTTTTAATTTTATTAGCTTCTGATCTGCATAAGACCGGAAATATTTTTATGCAGTGCTTCAGCTGCAGTGTTCTGTATATTGTTTACACGCACGCTTAACTAAAAGACTCATGTAATTAGTTCAATATGCAAACTTAAAAAACCTACTGAATGCAATTAGCATGTCTTGCAAGAAATGCATACGTAACTACAATTTAGATTGAAATCACTATCCTGATAATAGATGCACACACATAAATCTTCTTAGAACAGTGTTTACTATTTTCAGAGGTTTCTCATCTTTTTTTGTTTGTTTGGCCTTTTTTACTTATTTTTCTCTCGCTATCGAGAAATCAGTTTTTCCTGAACTTTAAATATTTATGCATCACACTCAGCAGTAGCGTATGACCATATACTATTAGTTAAGAATGAAATAGTGGCAAAGCTGAGACCAGAAGGTGCACAGAGGGAATGTGCAAATATTTCAGTAGATATTGAAACAAGCACTATCCTTGCTACTTTTAAAAGAGAAAAGAAGAATTAGCACGTCTTTCATTACCTACGCAGGCAATATGCAGTAGACATACACCTTGTCATCTGAAACTAGCCTCATGAGTTTTCATTTCAAATCTAAAGCTATTCTACAAAATAATCTAGCAGACATGCATTGTTACAGTACATAGGGATGCACAAGGACACTATCTGTGCATTATACCTGTCACTCCAGACTGTATGTGAAGACCAATACCACAGTTTAAGGAACACCATTCAATACAGGTGTAGGGTTTTAGGTTGTGTTTTGGTTGTTTTTGTTTTGTTTTTTTTTTCTTCATAAAAGCACCCTATTGTTTCCTAACTACTGTGTTGAGCTTCAGTCAGGCCACAGAAAGGGCACTTGAGTCGCCTGACCCTGTACTCAAACTCTTGGAAGCCGTAACACTTGTTTTGAAACAAATCACCTCTGGAGATGGAGCAGGCTTGCTATCAATCACTAACAAGTTAATTCCACATAATAAGGCAGGTTTGGATGCAGACTGATACATTGTGAAATGCTGTATCTAAAATTGATTAGAACAGCACTCAAAATGAATGCAGCCCTCCAAACCACTTCTTTGCTCAGAGACATTAATCTCAATTATAAGGAGAGCTTCATAATGGTAATGCTTGGTATGAAAAAAGTATGAAATAAATCAGGTTTTATAAGACACAGCAATTAATCAGTTTTAGAACTAAGAAAAGGAAAGGTTGTTAAAGCAGCACATTTTTACAACAGTACTCTTCAAAGCCTCTGTAACCTCCAGAAAATTCAATGTTTAGGGTTTTGTTTTGTTTTAATTGCTCGGCTGACAGTGTGGATACCTACCCTAACTTTGGGTTTCTGACATATTTTACCACAAGCTAAAACTCTTTGCAAATAATACTACTCTATTAAAAAGTTAAAGCATTTATTTTAAGATCACAAGATACTTTTCAGCCTATGAAGAAGAATCGCGTGCAAGGATCCTGAAAGAACTTACTTATTTAACCAGTTAGCCTGGGAAGAAAAATTTATTTCATCAAACCAAACTCTTTACTATAACACACTAAAATTATTTCTGATAATTTTTTGTGCAGTTGATACTGCACAAACTTGCAGGAGCTGAAGTCATGTTACCACTACATTTGCTAAAACATGTATTCATTTAATAGAACAGATTATACAGTAAAGCTATTCTTAAAAGAATAATAATATTATATACATATGTTAATCTGATTAATAATCTCCAATGTGTAGTACCACAGTTCAAATCTGCCTCTAAGTCTTACACAAGTGCAACATTTTTTCAAAATCTTATGCAAGTATATTTTAAGATTTCTCTTTAAGAACTTTATATTTTCTTTTGTACACTGCCACAGAGATGAGTTTTCTGTAACAGAAATGCAGCATTCAGTACAGTAAATGCAGTATCACTATAAAATTAAAAGTACTTCTGACCTGAAGCCTTAGCATAAGTCTCTGGTGTTTTCTTTTAAGTCTATATAGCACAATGCCCCTTCACAAACAGCACCTGATCCTCCAAGTTGCTGAGCACTCTCAGTTTTTATTGGGCCCGATCCAAAACTGATGCAAGTCAGTGGGAGTTTTTGCATCAATCTACATGGGCATCAGTCTGCATAAGGCTCACTGATTTCAACTGGAGGTAAAGGTACTCGGTATCTTACTGAGCCGAGCCTATAATCTGTTAATTGTTGGGGCTAGGAGATGACAAAAACATACTTTCAGGTTGATTAATATTTCATTTTCTGATATTTTATGGGTTTCGTATCAAATAGCTGCTTATTAAAAGCTGCTATTGTGGATTGATTTGTAACTTTAAATCTAGTTTCTATTACTAAATCCTTTTTTCCCTTTTCCATTTGAACAGAGAATAATTACTCCTGGCTCAAAGAGATTTGACTGAAGTACCAGTCTTAACTTGCTAACTGGGTTATGAATGTTATTCTGCATTTGTTTCCTCCAATAAATATTAAACAGAAGAATCTTCTTAGCGTGGTCAAGTATTTCTTCTACCAAAACAATATCTTTCATCTCGGTGTTCACTCATGTAAACTCATTTCACTTTTTAATCTAATATTTCAGTACTGTTGGCTTTTTTCCCCTCCTCTAATTTACCAGACCACTGAAAATAACCCAGCAAGTTCATAACAGCAAAGCGAGGAACTGTAAAATAGTATTATTTTTCTCAACCTATTGTATTTTCCCCAAATGCAAGTGATATATTTTTCGTATATATTCATATCCGTATAGGGCCCATTCTTCCTAACCATTCTTACATTACATCAAAGTACACTTCATGAAAATCTTTCCTCATCTACAATATTAAACCAATCTCCTAGATATGAATGCATTAATAATTCTGAATAGCACTTGGATTATTTTAGAAGGGAAGAGCAGCTGTATTTTTCATCAGAGAGTGTCTTTAAGTGTTTTACAATTAACTCTTCTGTAAGATAACTGACCATAGACAAGCAATGTTTATACTTCAATATGCTCTTTACTAGACTGAATTTTAGGACATAAGCATCCACAAAATATTATCGTAACTCTTCAAAAGAACGATGCAAAATACTTTGCATGAAGAAGTATATATAAAATGCAGCAGGTAACAGCCAAACAGAACCAGACGAGCAACCAACTAAGAAGGCTTAACGTAAAGGACACATGATATTTAGAAAGTACGAAAATAAAACTGCTAAAGTTTTCTTATCAAAATGTATGTTAAATCTAAAAATTTAGATTAGCCTAGAACTAGATGATATCTTACAGAAATAGCTCCCATTAAAACTTTTCACGCCATGCGAGCGCATAAAGATGTCTTTTTGGGTATTTTATCTTGTTACATTACTTTGCTTTAAAGCAACTTCACAACATAAAACTTCAAGCCCACGGAACAACGCACCTGCTTCCTACATCCACCTACAAGAAAAAACCCACCAGATACCAGAAATGTTTGTAATTTCATGAGGGAGACCACCTCTTTCTCTCCCCAAGGCACAGTGGCATACAGTTTCTTTCGGTCACCGTGTGTTTTCGCTGCATAGTAACGCTATTCGCACTACAATTTATTGAACAAATCCTTGAAGACGCTATCCTTGACGGTTTTCCTCACAAACTCCCCTCCTTTAGCAGCAGAGCAGGTAAAACCCGGTAGTATTTCCAGAGTAGCAGACCACCCGGTAGTCTGTCACCGCCTGCAACCGTTTGACAAACACGTTGCCAGAGGACGAGACACAGGGAGGGAGAGCCCCGCGCACACGGACCCGAGGTAAACACGAACGAAGTTCAAAACCCACCATAAACTTACTAGGATGAGCTTTCGCACCTCCGCCCTCGCCGCTACGCTCCCCAGACAGAAGTACGGACACTTCCATTTATCTTCCGAGAGCGAGGAAGCCGACTTGGGAAAGCACCGAAACTGCTGCGGTGGCAAGTCCCACCGCCGCCCCACGCGGCCGGGAGCGCGCACACGCCCGCCGCGCGCACACGCCGCGGGTGGGGGGGGGGGGGCCCGCGCTGCGCCCCGGGGCGAGCGACCCCGCTCCCGCCACAGCGCGGGGCGCAGCCGGGTTGCTGCCGAGGCCGCGCAGCGCTGCTGGCTGAGCCAGCCCCCCCGCTCGCCTCCGCACCGCACCGCCGAGTTTCCACATCAAGTTGCGCCCCCGACCCCTCCCTCCAGCTCCCCCGCGCCCGCGTAGCCCTACCTGGGGCCGCGCTCCGGCCGCAGCCGCGCGTCCCGGGGCGCCCCGCGGCTCCCGCCCGCCGCAGGTCCCGCCGCTGGCGGTGTCACCGCGGGGAGGAGGGGGAGGGAAGGGTAGGGCAGGGCGGGCCGCCGCAACCCTCCGCCGTCCCCCGCGCACCGGCCCCCAGCCCGCTCACCCGCCCGCCCTCGGCCGCGGGGAGGGCAGCGGCAACGGCCGCGGCTCCCCGCTGCCGGCCGGCCGCCCCCGCGGACGCGGGGAGCGGAACGCGCCACTTACCGCGGGCGCGCTGCGAGCCTCGCCGCCTCCGCGCCCCGGCAGCAGCGCGGGGGAGAGCGGCGCACACCGGCACTTTGTCAGGCCGGCCGGGCGGGCGGGCGGGCGGGAGCGGAGGGCGGGAGAGAGCGGGGGGAGGGCCGGGGGCCGGGCGGGGGGAGGGCCACGAGTTGCTGTCCGCGCCCCCCGCCGCGGGGGCTTACGCGCCCCGCGGAGTTCACTTTCCCCGCCTCCTCCCCCGCCGGGGCGGGCAGGGAGTTTGGCCCCTCTTGTTGCGGGAGGGGAGGGCGAAGGTGCGCGCACGGCAACGTGCCGGGCGGGGGAGGAGCGCGGGGAGGAGCCGCCGCCGCCGCCGGCACCTACTTGCGCTGTAGCGCGGGGAACCCGGCCGAGGGCCCCGCCGCTCCCCCGCGCCGCCCCGGGACGGGACCCACCGGGCTGCGGCGCCTTTGCCTTCTGCCCTCCCCCCTCCCGGTTCGCGTGGAGTGCCGTGGCGTGGCACGGCACGGCGCGGCTCGGCTCCCACGCTGTGCCCAATCAGTGCATCCACGACGGCGGCGGTGATTTAGGGGTCATCCGCGAGCGGCACTTCAGGCTGATGAATGGCTCTCCGCAGCTTTCTGCCCTGATGAAGGTGTCTGCGTGCTCCTGATTGCAAACACTAATGAACTTACAGGGCTTCATTACGCATTCCCTCCTCCCGGCGGAGGCAGAACGCTTCCGTCCGCCGTGTTTTGTTTTCCGCGGGGACCTATTTATTTTTATGAGGCGAGGGGAGGAATTTGGGGACATAATCCGCGGCTCCCTCCAGCGCCGGTGCCGCGGCCAGCCCGCCCAGGCACCTCGCCCGCTGCCGGCAGCCGGGGCACGGCGGCGGTGGGGCCGCCCGGCAGCCCCGCGCCCGGGCAGGCCGGTGGGTGCCGGCGGGGCTCCCCGGCCCGGCAGCCCGCCCCTGGCACGGGCGGCCGCAGCCCCCCCGCCCCGGCCTCTCCTCCGCACTCCGGCAATTTTCGGAGTCAGGCGGGAGCCGGTGCCGAGTGACCTGATTACAGCTTAACCATCTGCTTTTAAAGCCGTTTCTCCCTCGCGTACAGCGGCGCTTCTGCGTGTTTTTCTCCCTGACTCCTCGGCATCCTCTCGACTCGAAGTAGTAGCTGTAACTTTTCACGCGCTGAGATGTTACCTATCTGTCTGTCTAGGACCGCTCTCTTTGTTACGCCTTTGTCCTTTCCTTTTACACTCAAAGGCGTTTCACACACGAGATGCGAAAGGCTCGGGGAAGTTAGACAGATGAGCAGCGTTGAACGCTGAGCTGGCTGCCCGCTGGAGTACTTTGATTTTCCAAACTTAAATTTATCTGCCACATCTCCGGCTCTGCAATGAAAGATGCGCGACTAGGCTACCTTAAACGCTCCCAAGGAAAATCCCCACATTCCCCGACCCGAAACGGCTGGAAATGCCTCCTAATCACAGAAACGTTACTGCAGGTGTTACCGACCAGCATTGCTAGGGGTGTAGCTATGGTCCGTCCAGCAGCTTTATCTCATACGCCAGTGTTTCACCCCCGTGCTCTCCGCTGCGTTTGTACTTTGCTAGGCTCGACCTGAGGGGCAAGGTCCCTGGGTATCGGAACCGATTCCACAGTGCTGAGATCAGCGTTTGAGAATTAGGGCAGGCACTGCGCACACACACGCTCAAACTGCCAGCCTCACAAGGCACCGCTGTGCAGCAAGTGTAGCAGAAAGCCACAAATGTTTGAAGCATTTTTAAGTGGACAGCCAACGTGTACTTCATAATATTGAGCACACAGAAAACAAACCAGGTATTTTATAACGGAAATAACTTGTTTGCATCCCTGGGAAAGATGTAATATTACTAAGTAACTACTTTTCAATCCAGGTTTCGAAAAGTTCTTTTGAAGATACCAAAACTAAACCAATGGGATGGAAATGAATAATCTGCACTGACTTTGGGGGTGACTCTGAAGTGGTGGGATTTAATTTTAAAAGGTAGGAGTCACAGAGACCTCTCAAGATAGAGTTCTGTGCAGATAAGTGCCCAGGCGATATAGGTAGAACTGGAATCGTCATGACCTTGTCTTTCAAATAAAATATCCTACAAAGGTTTTAGTCCTTATAAGAAAGCACTCGAAGTGTGAAAATGTGAATTGCACTAAATTCTTTGTTACAAAACATATATGGCTAGACAAACATGGGTAATCTTAACCCTGAACTTACGCCAAATGCTATAATTGTTGTTGCATAGCATACAAAAGAGCATTTCAGCTACACTAAAAGCACATCTTGTAGAGTCAGGGCTTTACATATGTTTACTTCTTTTGGCTTACAGTCCTCTAACGCAAAATTAAAAATTGTATTTCGCAAATGCAAACATACGAAGTGGTACATTGTTGCACTACTACTTCAGCCATTTGCATTACCTTAGCTAATTCCATTCATCTAGTACTAATTTGAACTTTTTACCGCCTCCAAATATAATGAGTTAAGATGCTCCTCTATTATAAATAGAAAGATTATATAATTTCTTCCTTGTGCAAAGCCCACCGGATAAACAACAAACACCAACTACTTACTGATACACATTTGAAGTTCAGAGTAAGTTATTTTGGTGCTCTTAACTTGAACATAACTGAAACAGCATTACCAGGCTTACCGAAGTTTAATTAAATTCCAGCCTTCAGAGTTTAAACTAATTTGAAAAAGTGTGCAGTCACATTTGGGTTAGAGCTTTGTAGGAAAGTATCTTCCTAATGTCAACTACTAAATGTGACTAAACTCTCTAAAATCACGGTCCAGCCCTTCCTTACTCTGTTGGATTGCCTATTTTAGTCGAGAAAGAACAAAAGGATATGCGTTCCTTACCGACTTCGAGAGACTTTTTTTTTTAATGTGACTGTCAGTAAATCTTTTTGGACGGTAGGTGTTAGCGAAAGCAGAGAGCAGGACGTCCTTTGATGCCAGACATGCCGGCCTCTGCACTAATCTACCAGTAACACCAAAAGATGAGGCAAATTCAAGACATTGTCACGTTCTTTCCAAACTTCTTAAACTGTGTCCTTAATGTGTCCTTCCGTGCTTGAACGGTAACTCGGGCTTCGCCAGGCTTTTCAGCACTTTCTGCTCCCAGGACTCCGCACCGTTTAGGATACTCGCGTCTCTGAAAAGAACAGATCTCAACATCTCTGCGTTGTCAAAGCTCCTTGATCTACAGCTCATGGAGGAAGAAATTGTTCCTAAGCACCCATTGTCCTTCGGGGTAAGCGGCAAGATGCGGTTTAGTGCAGCTACGTAGGGGTTGCCTCTACGTGAGGGACACAACTAGCGACGTTACCCTGCACCAGGATACTTCATAATCACAATCCTAATTAAAAGAGATAAATAAATGCTCCTTTCGACTCTTCCATCAGTCTTGCTGGCTGATCCTAACATGGCAGCAACTCTCCCCATTTGTTCTCCGCCCGGTTAGCTCCCCGGCTCCTGTTCCCGGGCGAGCCCCGGGAAGGGACCGCGTTAGCAGCTGCTCGAGTGCTCGCTTTGGGAAAGGCGGCGGAGTCGCCTCACTTCCCGCCCCGGCTGCCCGTGCGGGGCGGCAGCCGGCCGGCGGCTGAGCCGCGCAGCCCCCGCGCAGCCCCCGCCGCTCCCCGCGCAGCGCCGAGAGCGAACCGCGGCGGGAGGGAAGGTGGCCGGACCGGGTCAGAAGGTGGCGAGCCGGCCGTGACCACGCTCTGCCGTAATCCCGGGCGAAAACCGCATCCCCCCCCGCCTGCCGCTTTGGGGACGGGGAAACTTTGGGGAGAGGGAGCCGGGCCGCGCCGCTGCGCCGTCAGGGGGGAGCCCCAGCGCGCAGGGATGCGCCGAAGAGGTAACTGAAGAGCTCTGGGGCACACGTGTAGCTGAAAAGTAAAAATTCCGCGGAAACAGGCGCGCCATCTCGCCCGTTTTGACCCCAGTGTGCTCTGCTGCCAGAAGTAGATCGAGAAAGGCGCTTTCCCCGAGTATTGAATTGTGGTAAAATTGTAAACCAAATATTCTAATCTGATCACTGACAAAGCCATAAAATTAAATAGCTGTCTGCAGAGGGAAATATGTCTTAATTACCTTAATTAAAGCAAGATAGGGCCTTACACACATTCATTTTGAAGCCACTAAATGTACTGATTATCATACCAATCAACCTTTAAATGGGGGTCATGCTTTTCCACTACATTAGTTTGTGTTCCACTGCATAAAACAAAGCGATATGGGAAGCTGACCTCTGGTGAGGATGATGCACTTCAGCTGCACACAACTGCTGACCCTCTTCATTGGGTTCTTAGGAAAGAACCTGAAGGAGTTTGCATATGATTTGGAATACAAAAATGCCTTTCATATGGTGTTAATACTGCATTAGGAACTACTGGCTGAGCTAAACTTATGGCCTTAAAATCAAGCACATAATCATTTTAATCACCTTGTATTCATAAGTAGGAGCCATCACAAAACGCTGTTATTGCCATCAGTGTCAATTAGTACATGAGGCCATGAAAAATGTAAGATTTGTGTTTGCTGGTATAACACTTTCCCAGGAAACTATAGCTGGGGGTAACTATCCATACTTTCCATTAACAGGAGGAATGCAGAATATTTATAGTGATTCAGAAGTCAATATACAGACCTTATATGCACATGTGGAGGTTTATGTAATAGTCACATTTATTCATAATTTATGATTTTTGCAAGAAGAAAGAGGCCTTGTTTTAAATAAACTTCATATCCATAATTAACATTTTTTTTCCCTTTATAGCTTTCTGGCTGAAAGATGTATGAAAAAAAATCATTATAAGAAATTCCACCAATTAACTGTTCAAATAAAGGAAATCTACAGAAAAGATTATTTGAAGAAAAGATAAGCACACAGAATGAGGAAAAAAGAAACCAAATGTGCTTTTCTGTTGTCTATTTCTTTCCTTTTTCCTTCTCCCCTGCCACATCCTTCTCCTAGTAGAAGACACCACTAATAAATGCAGTCTGGGAAACATACCTTTCTAACTAAAAGCTCTAATGAGGGACAATGATCTGCTATTTTATTTTGATAATTTGGATGTTAATTGCTCTGATGTGCCTAAACAGAGATTTTATTAAAATATTACTCGTTTAAAAACTTTCTTAGACTGATGGTAGTAAAATATGTTGTATTCAAGATGACTGCTTTCATTCCTGGAAGACAAGAGTTCAGGCAGCAGAGTGGTAACAATCTGTGTTTGTTCCTGTCTGCTCAGGAGAACTGTTTCTAATTGATCTGGCATGGAATTTAGTTGGAAATGTGTATGTTGCAACCTAAGCACAGTCCCTGTATGCTTTGTAAAGTGATCACCATATGGGCCTTATTTGAAACATTTGAAGGTTTTAGCCATTAACCTTGTTTAAACTGAGCTGTAAATTCAACTCTCTGAGCTGAAAAATATACATAAGTTTGTGTGGATGTATATCTATCTATATATGAATATTTATGTGTGTATATATATGAATCTAGATATACATCCACACGCACATATATGCAATAAACACACATCTAGAGACATGCATACACACTGACCATTGTTAGGTATCATGAACATGTGTCAATTATTTGCATATTATTACTAATTAATAAAGGTACTAGTTATATTTTTAGAAAATCTGTTGAGTGAAAACAAATGTGGATCTAAAGAGGAAGTTCCTGGTATTACAGAGACATTTTCAATAGATGCCATTTTAATATTTGAGGGTTTTTTTATATTTTTTGTGGAGAAAATACGCTTAGGTCTATTTCCACATATCAGAATATTTTTTAACCACTCTCCTGATGTCACGGAGATTTAATTAAGAAAGCCCAGATAAACTAACAGCAAAGCTGTCTGAAGTTCCTCCACAGAAAACTTTTAGGAGATAGTGGTTAACTGTGATTCTTTCAATCACAGGGCCAATTATCAATTTTTAACTCTCTAAACTCTTAATAGTGATTTCTGGTTCTGAATGTAAAAGGAATGGCTAGACTTTGTTACAGGTAATAGTGCTAAGTTATGAATGTTGATGGCCTTCTTGTACAGCCTTAAATTACACTGGAAAAGATACAGTTTCTTTAATTAAAAAAGCTGCACTGAACTAATCCCTCTAGCTGAAAAAAGAAAAGTTTTAAGCAATCTCTTTCTGCTCTGGGAGAGAAAAGCAGACAATACCATAACAGATCAGAAACATAAGCTATAGTGTGCAGCCAGGAGCACAGCAGGGAACTGAATACTGCTCCGACTGTGTCATTTTTTAATCCCCCATCCCAGTTTTCCCTGTCTGACCTCATGCTGAGATGAAGTTATCACAGAAGACAGCTTTACTCTCACCAATGAATCCAACCCTGGATCTGTATTATCCTCAGCAGATCAAAACACCGCTTTCATCAAATAGCATTATCTGCATAAAAGGCATGCAATTGCCCGATAATTTCACCCAAACTATGCTATTCATTTAAAGGACAAGAAGAGAAATGTAATTCATTCCTTTTTTCCCCCCTGGAAAAGCTAACTTATACTTCACTCATGGGAACTTTCCTTTTTTTAACACAAGATCTCAAGAAGAGGTCCATTAAAAGTTTCCCCCTGGTTTACAATTAATTGTTAGAGTACCCCTGTGCCGCTTGAGTGACATAAGTGTAGTTATGCAGAAAACTGGCAGGGAGAATTCACAAAGCTTGCTGTAGCCATGATACTGATTCCATTAGCCATGGTTCTGCTAACCCTAATAATCAAATCATATATGGCATAATTGTAGCAGCCTAAAAATAAATAGTAGCTGAAGATATTTACAGGAGAACTGGGTGATATGGGCTTTCTTACAAACAGAAATTTTAAGTCTAATCGTTTTGCCCTAGCATGGAAAAGCTGCACCACAAGATCCTGAAATATCCTCACTAATGTATGTGTTGTTTATAACAAACATGCACATATATTTAAAAACTCATGCTGGTGCCTTGTCTTCCAGAAAGGAAAGTGCATGATGCTGTGGCTCATTGGTTTTATAGATATACACTACAAACAGTACAGTCATGACGGAGGTGGGCAGATCGCTCCAAATTAGTGCCATTACAACAGCTATTGTATTTGGACTATTCCACGTACTCTGCAGAAGATTGTTAAACTATTCTTGGTATTCTTCTGCTTATAAAGGGCTTATGCATATCTCATGTTTCTTCCACAGAAAAATTGTAAATAATTTTTTAAAATTTTTTGTTTTGTTCTGTTAATACTTGTATGAGATAGTGAAGATTATTTTATGTTGGAGTCTTGTGCTTTCTAGGTTGTTGGGAAGAGGTGTTCTTGTTTTCTGAATGGCGGTGTGGATGTTCAGCACCAGAAGCAAGCGCTGATTTGTATCTGGCAGAGGGAACTCTCTTTTTCTAATAGTACAAAGGCCTCGGTATGTCATGGGGCTGCAAATGCTAAACTAAGTACTTGTCCTGGCCTAAATATTGTCTACTCTATACAATACTCTGCCAGTTACTTTTCTTTAGGACCACTGGACAGGTACCGTTCTCTATTCAGAGGATAAAACTTTTTTTTTCCAGCATGTCTTTGATACTTTTTAAAACAGGAGTTCTTTGAAGTGGCTCAGAGGTTTGGAATCACAGGAGCTGCCTCAGAAGAGATGGATTAGTGAGCCTAACAGAGGCGCATCACACATTTACCATGGGGCTACAACCTCTCTGTGTACATGCAGACTCTATGAAACTTCATGTTATAAAAAAAATCAGATTAGTCCACAACTTTCTTGGGTCTTTCCAGCCTCAAGATAGCGCTCTTTTTCTCCCTGATTTCACAAAAGCTTTGGATGTTCCAGTGCTTCTTTATAAAATTAAAATATGTAAATATATATATATTCACTTTCCCTGTCAAGTGATATCTTATTTTTTAATGGAAACACTTTCCTGTCATACCTGATGGAGGATCCTGATGAAGGAGCCCTGTATCTGAAAGCTTGTGTCGATTATCTAACTATATCAGCTAACTGGAGAAAATAAATGTTTTTTACAATCCTTGCTTCTCGTATATTCTCAGAACATCTCACTTACAGCAATATAAATGGTGTATTATTATTGAGGAACAATATATGTAAGTCCAGTTGGTTTGGGACCTGTGTTCCTAAACATTATTCCCTATTTGAACCCTGTTTGTAGGGTTTATCATCTGTTTCCATGGCAATGGAATGTAACTTCTTAGTGAAATATTTTTTAAAATTTTTTGTTGTTGTTGAAATGGGTTATACTGCTAGGCATTCAAACCAAGATTCTTGTGTGAAAGAAACAGCATGAGCTGAAAATGCTAATTTCCCATATTGGTATGGTACTATGCTATGTATAATCATATGTGGAGCCCCACATGCTGTTAACGACTTAGGAGTCCTCTTTCTGTTTACGAAAAGCAGAGCAATCTGATGATGAAGGAACCCAGGAAGAAGGAAGGTGCTAGTCAGGAAGCAAGCTGTATGCTCCCCTTCCTCCAGACTTCAGGGGTACTTCTTACCTACTATTTTGTGGAGCAATGACATAGATAAAGAGTAGGTCAGCTCTACAACCATGCCACTGTCCAGGTACCAGATACGAAGACGAAAGAGTATGGTTAACTCTGGTAGTTTACTAAGTAGAGGGGTTTTTTTAATCCTTCCATCTGGTTGTACTATGGCAACTATAGTACTGGTTGTACTATGGCAACTATAATCAAGAGTTCTGTTAATATGCAGGCATGTTAACTGCATCGTAACCTATGAGCATTACCTTTTAAAAAGTTACAAGAAATATAATGCAGAAAGCCAATCCTCTCTAGAGAGATTTCCATTTAGGAAAAGCAAGGAATTGACACAGAAAAACAAGCATTCATATATACTGACAGTGCAATTGGAAACTTTACCAGAGATGTGAATATTGATGCCCTTGTATCAACTTTGCTAGACGAGAAATCAGTTTTTTAACTTAACATTTATGCTATTTCAGGACATAAATATTATCCTCATTCTGGATTTCCAAGTCTTTTCTGTTCAAATGTGTTTCTTTTTCTGGCTTGAGAAAAGCTCACAACATATTAAAAATACTGACTTTTTTTTTTTTTTTGAAACAGAAATTAATTGAATCGAATATATAGAGTTCTTAAATCACTAGAAACTATATATGGAAAACTCCAAATGTCTTCAGTGAAAATTATACACAAAAAGAATTGTCTACCAGATAATTCTGCCCTCAAATAGCAGTTCTGAACAGAATTGATTTCAGTCACTTAAGAGTGACCTAAATTTAGATTCTATGATATTCATCTCGTATTCAGAACAATGTGACTTCCGTATGCGCATGCAGAAACATAGCAGCTTGAGTGGGACTCTCTACTCTTTTACACATCTCACCTCAGCACTGGAGAACCACCAACTGTGGCGACAGTTTTGGCACTGATATAAATTTGGACTGCCGTAGTCCCTTCCATCATATGCTTTCAACCTTCTGTTTGTGTTTTCGTTCAGCTGTCTATTAAATACTATGTTTATTAGTTAAGGTGATGTTGAAACACCCATAGCTTCTGCATGCATGAGTTCTTTCTGTTCTTTTTTTCATAAATTTAAATATAGATAAATGAACTAGAATGGAGGATGAAAAACAAAATAAAATCACTTTTGCTTTCATTACCTTCATTTTTTTAATTCTCAGCTACTACGATATCAGCACAACATTTGCGTTGCTAATTTCACGGCCGTGTAATTGCACACAGCATGTCTGATTCTGCATTACTTCTCCTGAATTACATTGGATCAAGACTAGATCTGAAATAGTGTGTTCATCAAAGCTTTCAACAGAAGATGAATAATGGCAGGATTTTTTAAGAGCTAAAATTGTCACCAGACCACTGAATACTTATGATGTGTTGATGATATCATAGCAAGTCCCTAGATTCAGACAAAAGGGTGGAATCTTAGAAAACCTAAATCCCAGTTCAGCACTAATGCTAGCTCTAACATTTGCTGACTCAGAGAAAAGCTGTCCCACTATTTTGGGAACAGGACTTGCAACGAGGCAAAATGGAAAAGGAAATAGTTCTAACCAGCTTCATTTTACAACATAAATCTTTTTGGAAGCTTTCTAAAGCACACAGCTATAGTTCCTCTTTCCAAAACACTCGGTATTAGAACAAAACTACTGAAACCCTTTGTATATGCATCCTGTAAAAATACAGCTTTTCTGTTTTTACACTAATCATAAAGAAATGGAAAATCATAGAGAATAATCAGCAGAAATCTATAGCTCATGTGCTGGCAAAACTAGAGCTCTGCATTTATATTTTTCCATTATAAAATAAATAGTTCTCAAAATAATCCCAGAACAATAAACTTGTAATGTCTGTCAGAAGGAATTCTATCATAGAAAGTAAAAGAATAGCTAAAGAAATCTATCGATTCAGTTTTATGTGGCTTATAACCTTTCCGAGTGTTCCTGCAAAGGCTGTATTTGCACAGCCTGCCACTTTGGCCATTTCAGGCACCGTCGCAATAGCACTTTCTTCCTCTGGCAGCCTCTTCTCTACTACCGAACTTAAGCTACTTGTCTTCATTTTAAGGATTCTCCCATTGCCCTTTCCCATCCTGCCAGTCATCACTTTCTTACTGTCAAGAGCTCAACACCCATGTCAGCCTGGCATATGATGCCAGTCGCTGTTGCCAACTCTCAAAGTTTGAAATGCATCTCTCTGCTTTTTTTTTCCATGATTCCTCTCACACTTGGAAGAAATTCTTTGTAAAACCCACAAAGCTAGCTATCTCACTTGCTCTCTAACTGCTTCTCAGAGATTTTCTTTCCCGTGATACCTTCAACAAGCTTGGACAGTATTTGTGATTGTGCTGACCCATACTCCTGGTGCTGCTGTGTGCCGCCATTAGCTTGTTGCTTTTGTTTTATGCTTAGATAGTAAGTTCTCTGGAAGCAGGAAAAGTCTTTTCCATTTATGCTACGTCTAACGCAGCGTGTCTCTCACAGTCTGAGCACTCATCGAAGCCATGGCAATACAAATAAGTAACAACATTGGCAATAATCAAATTCACACACCGCTTCCTTTGGTAATTTGATAATAGGTTCCATGTCTATGCTGATAATATTTCTCATTTTTCTGTGTTTTCTGTATGTGTAAGTCCTACTTGGCTTAAAGAGGTGCATCTGCATGTGTTAATCCTCCTGTAAATATTGGACTATTTTAACACGTATTAACTAATATTGGACTATTTTAACACGCTTCCCACATTAAAATGGGAAGTGGTATGCAAAGAGCAATGAGGTTGCTATATCAACCCATCAAAAATCAGCCAATGCCATCAATAATCAAGGCTGCCCGTGTAAGTGTAATTCAGTATCCTGCTTTTAGATGTAAGGATATTCTCTTTGATGATCAAATACTTAGTTTTTGTAGAGGCCGTCCTATTTAGAGGAAAGGTAGTTAATCACTATGCATTTTTATCTCCTACAATCAATAGATTTTGCCTGATCTTTCTTACTACGTGCCACTAGAATGATGCACTGAATAAAAACGTTATCAGTTCTGTCGTAGGCAGTTCTGTGGTACTGAGGGCATGACTTCTTAGTATTTTACACTGGAAATAAACCTATTGGGGCCTAGAGTTAAAGCTCTAAAATTGTCTGACTAGTCTAGAAATTTTGGGTGCCTAATCTGGAATACACAAGGAGGCTTAAGACAGAGACCGTTGCACCGCATAGCACTGTAGAAGTTTCTAGAGAATACCTAACCCAGAAGTAGAGCCAGCTGTGAACATTTGGGCTTGAGAGACTTGCCCAGAATCACATTAAAAATTCTGTAGCAGAGGCAAACTGATTGCTCGGTTCTTCAGGTGACATGTAATGTTCCCTAACTACAAAATCACCTTTTGCCTTGCAATCCATCACAAACACGTATTCATATTTTTCAACTAGAGAAGAATGGGTTCTAAGGAAAGCCCATTCGGTACAAACTGGTGATTCATTTCTACAGGAGGGCCACTCTGTGCACGAAGCGATCATTTAATTAAACCATGTAACACCACCACAGAAATAATATTTCACAGGGACCCCACATTTTGCTACTTCCTTACTTGTAGAATATAGTTTTGCAAATTTTAGTATTAATTTACTTTCTTATAGCTTCTGAGCAAAACCCCATGAAAATGAAAAACGTATTATATGGATAAACATTAGCTTTCACAGTAAGTACTCAGAAGTTTTACCCTTTGGTTGTCAAATCTTTATCAACTAACAAATTTGTATGATTGGTACCTAGTTTCTCTGTAGACTAAGTGAAGGGAAAATCTCCCTTTTCTCTTTCTACTCAGTTTCAGCTATCAGTTTATTTTAAATGAAAAAGATATTAAGTATTGGATTTTTTTTCTAGGTCAACATTTTGAAAATGAAATGCTTAACTTTTGAATATGTTAGAATAATAATAAAATAAATAATATCAAATTTCAGTTTGAAACGCCTTTCTTAGGGAAAAAAACCAACTTGAAAGCAAAATTCCAAACAAAGTGTAGCAAACTGGAAATGAAGGAAGACTTTTCATTTTTGACTTGAAAAGAAAAATGTTTGCATTAGCAAACTGATTTCCACTCTTTTTCCCTGGTCACTTTAAACCTCTCCATTATTCTGTTTCAGTTCTACTTGAAACAGTCGTCTCCTCCTCTTTATTTTTTCTGTTTGGACATCAGACTAAATCAGTGATCACTCAGCCAGCTTCCCTGGGGGCATTCACTAGCTCTCCCCATGTACATCCCCTCTGGTTCACACATGTCAGACCCAAATCCACCTTCCTTAAGCTCCAGACTTTTTTCCACAGCTTTGTCCACCTCACATTCCTCTCAATGCTCTCTCATACTTGCAATACTTCCTCTTCAGTTTTACACTTTAATTGACCACAGGAGATGTGTGGGCATCGACTCACTAAAATATGACTGTGCTGGGACTAGCAGTGGGAAAAGAAAAATCTTTTTATTTTAAATTCCATTGCTCATTATCAAGTGCCCTTTCAGAAACCAGACAGAATGGCTGGGATGAAATTCCTGCAATTTTTAAGTAGGAAATATTTAGTTCAGAGAGTATCTTCAGAAACCTCACCTTCCAAAGAGGACATTTCCTTCCCAGCAGGGGACATTATCCTGAACTTAGCTCCACTGTACCTCTTCACTGCTACTAGTTGTCAGCTGATAAGGTTTGCATTAAAAGACATTTCTACACTGTACCAGTATCACTGAAGTGATTTAGATTAATCTTGGCTCGTCGAATAGCCCTTGTGGCATCATTCTAGCCCATTTAATTCAGAATAACCAGAAAATGAAGGGAAGATTTTCTAGGACCATTTTAACCTTCACTTAACTACACATAAATGACTTAAAATCTTTCTCTTCTGCACTTACCCTGAACGTTGCAAAAATGGAGGAGCTGGTCTAGTAGGTTTCATTTTTAAATTTAAATCTCAATGAAAGGAAAAGAAACAGTTTTAGGGAAAGGGTCAAACTTTTTGAACATCATATTCAAAAAAAGTTGGTTTTAAACCTTCTTTTTAGGCTATTTTCTCATTCAGCTGTGCCAAGCATTTAGTACTGAGCTGACCGATGTGAGACTGCTCAGTTTGCCTAATATAATCTCATACTTTTTCTAGAAGATGCTTTGTAACTTAGCTCACCAAATGATAAAATAAATTACTCTTTTGAAGCCCTGATGTAATTGTGGAATTACGAACTCTCATTACTTTGATATAAACTTCCAGGAGAATATATTGTATGTTCAGATGGCTGGCAGGTGCAATACTCCCAGCCCTGTTTCTACAACTGGTAAAAACTAGAAAAGAGAAGAATACATTTTCTGTATCATTGAGAAAGAGTCTGGAGGAAGACCTGAATGAACAAGAGGAAAAACGGCAACAGTGCTTACAAGATTGTAAACCCATAATGAATGTAGCTAACCAATTGTTCAAAATGTTAGCAGTTGATTGCAGAAAATATGTCATTGACCTCCTTCTATCTCCTATTACTTTTTATTCTCCTGATCCTCCTCCCTTGTTTGTGTCAAACCTAGGAAATGGTTTCAAACGGCCAGATTGTTGCTTTGCTATTACAGTTACAGCCCTGTGCTTGCAAAGGAAGAGAAATGGGAGCTTTGCAATTTCATTACGGGGCTTCCTTTGATTAGCTGTGGTAACTCGTGATGCTGAGCACTTGTCATACCAATCTATGCACAAGTAATTGAAGAGATTAGAGGAAGCGTTCCTTGTCATAACCAACATGCTGGCTAATTTTCACACTATATTGAAGGCTGTTAAAATTCTGCCTCCCCCCACTTACGGCTGAATTTCCACATTATATGTGGTATAGCTTACAGAAAAACAAATAGATATTAGGATAAATATCAGGATAAAAAGCAAAAATCTGAATAAAATTTAATATTTGTTACAACAAAAAGGCTCCCTAAACAGAAAAAAAATACATTTAGAATAAATAGAAAAAAAAAACCAGCTTAAGAGAAGAATAATATGTTAGTTGAGAACTTCAAACACTTATGTTAGAATAAAATAGCATGGCTTTACTGATTTCACTTTGTACTAGTTACTAATATGGACCCAATTTTCTAGCAGCAGTTTTTAAAAAAATATTTCATAAAACTCTATCAAAAAGTTAAGCAGTGAAAAGACCCAGTTTTTTAATTTACCTTGCAAAAGCTCCATTAAATGGTTTTCCTCCTTCAGAATTTTTTTGCTAAGTTGATGGGAAGGAATTAGTCACCTTTCTTTGTTGCTGTTGTATAGAAATGTCATTTACAGCTGGATGCCTTTCCATCAATGCATTAATAACTCGTGTTTGTGTATTTTTATAGTATATATTACCATTTTATAATGAAATGTTAAATATTTTACTTGTATTTGTATTTTGATTTGTACTGAGTACCGAGCATTTGCAGGATTTCTATTTACTAGAATATTTTATTAAAATGAATATTTAAAATCACCCATTGCTTAAAAAGAGTATTGCTATTTTTTATAATAATTGTCTTCCTTTCAGTACTGTGACCAACTTTTAGTCTGTTGTAGTATAATATCACGGATAGTGTTGGACTTTACACCACCTTTTATTTTGTAAAATAAGGACAGGTTCCAGATCACTCTTTGTTGGAAGGCATCTCTGTTCTGACAGTACCATCAATTAGTGAACTTCTCCCTTAGAGAATAACCACTTTGATAGTATCTTCTCAACAACTGCTTTTATTGCTTTCTTTTCTCCAGCACTTTCTGCCACATCTATTCCTACCTGGATCCCTCATATTCTACCTATTGCCCAGTAACACAACAGAAAAGAAGAAAAAGATACAGACAAGGAAGTCTCACTGAATCACTTCTCTTGACAGGTGTGAATTTTTAAAATCTGAAATCAGCTGTTAACTGGAATTATGCTGTTTTACTTCAAGCTACACTCAACGTAGGATGCTGGCTTCTATGCTCTCTCATAGCTAACATATAGAGAGAGCGTGCCCCCTTGGCTCCTCTTACTGCCAATGCATAGTCACGATCACCTCTCAGGCAGGCTTTCAGCACTTAGAAGCTTAAAAGGCTACAAACCATACAAACATATGTTGCAAATGCCTCCCTTTGTTACGAATAATACTAAAGATTTACTTAGAATTTTCCCTCTCTGATTATTCATTTATTATATTTGTTATATCATGATATAACATTATTGTGATATATTATATATATATGACATATGATACCATATATATATGATATATTATATATGATATTTGTTTGAATTTCTCACAACTTGGGCAATGCAAGTTAATAAAGCGTTGCCCTTGTATATTCTTTCTATCACAACAATAAGATTTCATCAATAAAATATGTGATTAAGAACAACTGTTTTTACTGGTCAAAAAAATGATAGGAATATTTTTGTTGATTTTGCCTTACACTTGCATTTTGTGTGAAATACGCTTCTAATACTACTATCAACATACGTTTGGCCTAACATAGATGTATTTTTTAAACCCTGCATAAAATCAATCTCCACATTAAAAATGATCAAATTTATTATATGATTTTCATTAGACAATAGCTGCTCATATTTTGTACAAATTTGCCATTTCTTCTCACTGTCAGCATCTGCTGCCCATATTGGTATTTCCCACAGAGAAGACCAATTCATGTCCACTGTCGTTTCAGTCACCATATTGTATAGCTACTCAATCATATTTCAGCCCAGAGATTCTATGTAATTTCTCCTCACCCTCCCCTTCCACGGTAGTTAACACTGATGAAATTCTCATTTGGTACTGAAAATTGAAAAGAGGACTTAAGAAATAGTAGCCTAAATCCACGTATACTTTCTTCTCCAGTACTCTCACTTATAGCATAGTTTCTTATACAACACTCATCACTACATTATCTAATCCAATTCTGGGTCAAAGTGCTGCCAGGTTTTTATTTTATTTTATTTTAAGTTATTATAAATTTAGTTGACCAATTCCAATCACAAATTCATCAAAGTATTATTCCTGAAGGCAAAAGTCTATGTAATATTATAGATGTGTTTTTGAAGACGTGCTTGTATTTCATAGGACAAGCGGATGGAATATTTTAAAATCAGATGCCTCAAAATCTAGAGATACTGTTCATTCACATCTATGATTTAAAGTGACTTCATCACTTTAAATCAGCTGACTTCAAAAGTCAAAAGACTTTGCGGTAACAAAGGTGGGTGTTTGGGTAATTATGGTCCAGGTTATAGAGATTCTAGAGATGCATAGCAAAGTAAGGATACATGACATGTGCCATCTGAGTGCTATGAAACAAATGCATTGGCTTCCTGTTGTTAAAACTGATAAGAAGCCTGTCCTTTGACATTACTTGTAAAATGTTTTCCAGGGAAGTTCCACAGATAATATATTTTAACAATTCAATCTGGAAGCTGTAAAGAAATGTTTTTTGAAACGTCCATATCCAGATAAAACCTTTACTTTTTTTTTCTAGGCAAATGGTCCTGTATATTGCTGTTACAGGCTGTGCTTTGATCAGTTGCTGACCACGAGATACTAAACATTACTGTTGGTTCCAGATTACTTAACTTGGAACCACTTCCCAACTGCTAGAAGCTGACACACAACTAAAACTACCAGTGCCATTTGTGTTAAAAACCTACTTTTTAGATGTAAGAGTTTTATAATATTTTATCTATTAAGGAAAACTGTAGGTCATATCTTAGAAACAAACTATTTCTCCATAAACTGTTTCATCCATCATATCCACTTTTTCAAAGATCCAGATTTGTAATGTATGAGTTCTGATGTTATACTTCATTTATATTTTTCCCAATGCTTGTACCTTGATTTGAAAGTGGCCTGGTGACAGATATTGAGAATCAAATTCCTCAGTCAGGAAACCCCTCAGTAGGATTGGGAAGAGAGATGGTGGTTTTGTACAGAAAGCTTGGGATTGTTGTATCTCAGAAGAATGGATGGGTCTCCTGTGCTGGCAGAGCTAAGGGATTCTCTGCATATCCTGACTTCCAAAAGCTCATCTTCATTATCACAAAAAATATTTTCATACTGAAGTTGGAATTTTTCTTACCTAACTTCCATTCAAGGAATGCAAAGAAATGAGGAATACATCCCAGCACTGTTAGCCACTTAAGAAGGGATGAGCTGCTTTCTATGACTGCTGCCTCTGTAACGGCTAAAGAAGTTGTTCACACGACTAGATTAAAGCAGATGTGTAACTAGAAGATATATGTAACATAGGCCATGACGTTAGAGACACCCCCTTAAATAACTGGCCTGACATAATACAGCAAATCTGTGACAGAGCCAGAAACTGGACTCGCTCCTTCCTACGAACCACATTGTAACTGCACATCCTAGTATTCAAAAGGCAAAATTAAAATCTCTTAATTTTAAGACAAGTGGTGACTGCACATTGTGGAGGAAGTACAAAATCAAAGATGGTCATAGTTCATTATCACCTGAAACCTCTGCGATTAGAACTCATTAATATATTCCATGTATATTTTTTGAGTTAGTCTTAGTTATTTTTACAATCTACAACCTTAAAAAAACCCCACTAAGCTATGAATTTTTTTTGAGGATAATGAATGACTCTCTTGCCCTCAAACGTACAAGAATATATTACTAACTTGGGGCTAGTAGACTCATTTTTACCAAATTCTACTGTTAATTTTTATGGAGGATCAGCTGAGCAATGTTTGGAGGTCTGCTCAGCAGAGGGTGGAATACAAAGCTCAGTTCTGCTGGCTCAGCCAGGAAGATGCTTATTGCCACTTGTTTTAGGGATGTGGCAGCACCCTGCAGAAACTCCTAGGATGATGTCCCACACGAATGTGCAAGATTTCAGAAGTCTGGGGCTTCAACTCATTCAAAGCAATATCTATGAAGTCTGGATTTGAAACAAAATTCTGTGCATGAAATAGCCCTATATTAACAGCACGTATTATAGACAACCAAACAAAATATCAGACATCAGTATAAAGCAGTTCTTAAAGTTGCAAGTGTCTTTAAATACCTGGTTAACAAATAAACAAAAAAGAATATAAATCATTGTTGTTGGGTTTGGTGTTCTTTTTTTTTCTTTTCTACCAGTTTGCTTATTCCTTAAGTTTTGCTTCATGATCCAAGTATAAAAAAGTAAAATGAATGGATTAATAATGTGGCTCTCTGCAGAAGAATGTATATATGAACAAATACATTATGTGATACTGCTGCACTAAAATCAATTTGACTTGCAAGTCCGTGGGAATGCACAAAAAGTGATCTTGCCCATTTCCCAAAGATTTAGGCAATGCGCTGCAGTAAGATGTCCTGTTACGCAAATTTTATTGTTCTACAAAATATCCTATCAGATTTTCTTTTGCAAGTATGAGGTATTATGAACAATTCAAACTAAACTACATTTGTCAAATAAACAAACTACATTTGCCAAATAAAACCCCCTACATTTTGTGATACACTATCCTTGCATTGTGTTTGCTTGCATATCCACTAATTCACAAACTCCATCATATGTGATTGCTCTTCCAGTTATTAGTGAGAAATAGTGAAGTTGAATGGCATAATTATTTACATCTCTGCCACTTCTCATGTCATACTTACTGCTTTAGACAGAGCTAAATTTTCTGTTTCTTTATGGTTGGATTTATAGTAAGCTATCTACCTCCCTCATCAAAGGATGTATATATATTAAAAAATATATATAATTATTCTTTCTTCAATAACTACTTGGAAAGTTGAGGCAGTATTTCCCCCCAAATTTCTACAACTAGGCCATGAAAGTAGTTATTAATTTCCCCCAATATAACAAAAAAGGTCTTGGAATGTAGGTCAAACCAAGGAGTTTAACGCTAATTTTTTGTCATTATTTAGGGGGACAAAACATGTTAATATTATTATTGTATTTTTTAGAGTGGTCTTTTCTTTATGTTTTATTTACAATGTTAATGGAGTGTATCTGCAATTCAGATAATTTATCTTTAAATCACTGTGCTCCAGAATAATGCACTGTGAGCACTGTAATCCACGGGCAAGTCCTCTTAAAGAACATGCATCAATTCTCTTCCTTTCTGAAGCACACTGCAAATGCCCTCTAACAGGGCACAGCAGCATTACATAAATCATCTTATATGAAAAATTAACATGACATCAAATATTTATAAATATTAATGTGTATGTTAATATAACCAAAGCTGTAACAAACAATCATAACCTTGCCAAGTTTCTTAGGACAGGCGCCGCTGATAATGATATCCATTATCTCTGGAGGAACGCGCAATTATGAAAGTATACATGGGATGCTATATTGTTATCTGCTTTTAAGTTCATCCATTAAACACTCCACCTCACATTGGATGTTAACCCTCCTCTTAGCTCTTTGTCAGGTACTATTATTCTGTGTATTTACATGTCCATGTGAATGAAAAATGAACTACTGTTAAATGTATACAATTTCCCTACTTCATTAACACACGTATTTAATTTCATGTCATACATTCCTTTGCTCTATGGCAATTATACCTTATAATGTCTGATATCTACCTAGCTACCTGTCTGTCTGTCTGCCCATCCATCCCTCTATCCTGTACATAGCATAGCTCACATAGGAATTTGTGAACTCCTTTGGTTTATCTTTTACATGTGCTGCATTTATGCTATTATGATTAAAGCTCTGTCGGTATTTACAGTAGAAACTTCAATTTTTGTGGCTTAATAATTAGTCTATAAAAATTAATTTCACACTTAAAGATAAAATACAGTAGAATGCATTTCATCGTGATCAAATTTGATCAATTGCTATGAATTTCAAGCACTTTTTGTTATCCCCACTTATCTAACACTGTAGAGATGGGCAAGAAAATGTTGAGCCAACACCACAAAAGTAACCACGTTTCTCAGACAGGCATGACTAGAGGTTTTACAACTGTGTTTAGCACATGTGCGAAAGAGATTATGTCCCAGGAAACTTCCTTAAAGGTTGAAGATGCACACCCAAGGCTAAGTGATGCTGATTACCTTTTACAATGAAGTCTTCAGCTGAGCTGAACAATGAGTTGTGCCTCTTTTGTAATACATAGATTCAAATATGTACAAAGACTTCTTCCTGTTACTTATTTTTCAAAAAAGATCATAATAAATACAGATTCAGTAAAAACAGTTGCTGAAATACTGTACACTGTCAACATCCTTTATCATTCAAGACAAATAAAATCAAAATTAGCAGCTTTATGTAATAACATTCTCTTCCTTATAATTATTACCAGTACTATTATTAGGTATGAATATAGTAAAGCCTATTTCAGAAGTTGTTTGAGAAAATAAACTTCAAAAAACAGGCTTAGCAGCTAGAATATTCCTATCTTTATTTCACCGAGGAGCCAATCAAAATGCAAAGTAGGTAAAAGACTCGCTCAAACCAAGGGGGGGAAAAAAGTGTACAGCTCAGCCAGGTAGCACCTGGAAGAATGGACTGCAGTGAAACCACCTTCCAGTGCCGCTCTGTCACACAAACCCCATGTCCTTACAGTGCGGTTACTTTTAAAGGCGCATCTGACTCATATACTTTGCGCATGATAGTTAAATATCAGTCTAATGATTCTGCTTAGTTTTAAAATTAATGATATTTTTAAAATCTGGAAATATTAGGATTTAGGTGATTCACCCAGAAGAGCTAGCAACTTATAAGGCAGGAATTAAAAGCTGCTTTCTTTTTAAAAACTATCTAGGTTTGGATGTGTTGCTTAAGATGTCTTCTCAGTATTGCATCAATTACTCTGATATTCTAAAAGCATGAAGAACTTTTTGGGGGGTGTGTGTGTGGGGGGAAGCGAAATAAAATAAAAATTCACAGATTTTAAAGAACTCCTGGCCTGACTAATTTTGCCACTTCATAAGAACATAGACTGTTTTAATGCTTATATTCCATACCCTTTTTAATTTGATTGCCCATTGTAAAATAGGGAAACCAATACTTTCTATTACATGTGAAACAAGACAAAACCAAAAACCGAGCCTGAATTTAGAAAGCAAAAAAATTTACAAAGGACACACCTTTTTCAGGGGATTTTCATCTTTACATTTGTCTACCAAGTCCTAAATGACAGAGTATTAAAATTCCTAAACCAATGCCAGGAGATTTAGGTAAGTTTCTCTCTCTCCCCCTCCCCACTTCCCCCCTTTATTTATTTATTTTTTAAAGGAATGGAGGAGGGGCTTGTAATATAATTTTCAGGTTTTAAAGCATTTGATTCAGTTACAGATGATATCCCAAACCCTGGACAATTTAGGATTTTTTCTTTTTTTTGTATGAATTTTTATTGATAAATGGTATTGCTATCACTTTTGCCAATGTAAAAGCTCACTTACTTCATGTTCGTAGAGATGCTTTGTAATTAATCCCATTTCAAGTCTTTAGTAACCACTGAAGTTGATTGTATAATTATGTAAAAATAAACAAACTAATTTTTAATAAGATAATTATTCATACACTTTACGATTTTAAGATTGCAAATAAGAACATTAATTCAATGCACATCTCTGAGATGAATTGTATTGTACTGGTCAACATCCCTTTCGTACGTTATGAATAAATGTATTTTTTAAACAAAAAGAAGACTAAAGATCGGTCATTATTGTATGTATGCCTCAAATGTAAATCATGACATAAATCAAAGCATGCAAAAGTGTAGGCACCAAAACTAGATGCTCTTGTTTTCATTTTTGTCTCCTGTTAACATTTGAGAATGCCAGACATAACTGTCTTTCTGATTTTACTACTTTTTTGGTATAACCATTCAGTCATTTGCTTATAATTGCTCTTTTTTTTTCAAAAAATGTGCCATTAGTGTATTTGTAGGTTATATGCAAGAGATTCAAATTTCAGAACCCTTGTTGTCTCTCAGAATCAGAAAACAACATGCACAGAGTGTGAAATGCAAGCCCTTTTCTCACACAGAGATGCCAATCTGAATAGGACCTTTTTGCATATGCAGTTTTAATCTTTACTTATAAAAAATCGATAGTTGTCAAGTAAAAATGTCACCCTTGACTGAGGAGGTTAGAAACCAGCAGTGTATTTTCCCTGTTATATAAAATTATCAGTACAGTTTTTCTTAGCAATTACTTCTGTATTTCCTACCCTTTCCTTCAGAATACTGTAAATGGGGAGTCAAAACTCTTTGGTGATATGCTTAGAATAATGTCTAATCCCCACACTTAAACAAGAGAGCATGGATTTAGTAGCTCCCACATGTTTCTGTAGCTTCGTGAAAGGGCTACAGTCTAGTTGAAGTGATCTGGTATTGACTCCATATCATTATATGATAAGAAAAATTCCATGACATTCTTTTAATCAAGCCTCTTTTAATGCCACAGTCCTCCATATTAATTTCCAAGTGAAGAAATGCCATATTCCTGTACTCTAGATACATGTTCATTAATGCAGACATCTAACTTTCTACATACAGAAACCCTACTCATACCCCAAATAGTGTTTTGGTCTTATATATTCTTGTATGAGTATTAATCATGTGGAAATATAAACGCTTTCACTAATTTTACCAATAAACTTACAAGTTCTTACATAAAAAGACTGATCGGAAAAGTATCTATTTAAAGAACAGAGGTTAGATTAAAAATTGCAAATTTACTTTTTAAAAACTTTTGATCCCTTTCTTACTGATGCAAGGATGACTTTTAAATTCTGATTAATGTACAACTCTCTCTGGACAAAACTGTGATATTTTAAAGGATATCCTATATATCACTTGTACATTTTTTTAAAAGAAAAGCTACAAAAGTGACAGTTAAAGATACACGTATTTTCTGATTCCTCTGCAATGTCTTTTCCTTGTAGTATTGAAAAGACTGAAGCAATTTTTAGACAAGTACGCACCATGACAAAAATACTGGAAGTTCCTACTGAACTAAAAAGGCCCCTATTAGACTTCACAGATCCTTCAGAAAATGCCATTGAAAGTATGGGCTTAAAAAAGAGAATAGTTCTGGAAGTACATACCCTTTTCAAATGTGGCCAGTGTAGTACCTGCATGATTTAATTTAGGTATGACAAGAAAACAAATTATTTGAGGCATGAGGAGAAATATGGATTTTACTTAAATGAGTGGAGAAACAGCCGGTCTTGTGCCACGGTGGACTGTATTCAAAAACCAGCTGAAACTGGGTTCAGGAATGAATAAAGGATCTAAGGCTGATGGAAACTAAGCATGTTACCAAGGTGACATACTTCATCTTGGTGGGACAGCTGTACTATTATTGAAACATCCTAATTCAAATAACCTATGGTGCGCTACTGCTCAAAAGACAACTTGCTTTCTCTGCTTGAAATACACTAAATTGCTGTAATTGCTAACAGAAATAATGCAAGGAGGAGAAAAGGATGTGTGTTTTGCACAATAAGGAATTAGGACAGGGACGAGAAAAAAAATTTATAAAACCTAGTAACATTTTTGATGTTTTCCTCTTAATGAAGGTTACAAACTAGTCAGCTAACATTGTACTTCTATATAATTACATTGGTAATTGTAAAATAATGCTTATGAAGTCCTTAACACCAAGGAATCAGCTTCAAGAGGGAGAGTGTTTTCAGAGTGGCCTGAAGGTGTTAGTAATATGGATTACGCAAAGAAAGAGAGATCAGCAGTCATTATCTGGAAGGCAGAGGCTTTCTTCAAGCGGAGTTGGGAGGCTGGACATAGGCAGTGGGAGACTTCTGTTCCAAATAAGAGAGCCAAGGGCTCTACTCCAGCTGATTAACATGTACGGTAGCAATCTCCACTCTCTTGTTTATAATTGTATTTTTGAATTTTAGCTGTTGCATTCCATAACAAGAACTTTGTTAAGCATAAATATATGGTTAAGCAGGGGCTCTAGCTTTTGTATACCCAAGGAAATAACAATCAGACAAATGATATGAGATCAGAATTCATGTATGTTTCTTCCTTGACTATTTCCAGTTTCCCTCCTTTTCTCTCTTTGTCAGTATTTACTTAAAATGTTTCAGGTCTCACACTTGCTAAGGTAATATCTAATACTGTCACTCAGAACATGACAATGTTTGGGGTAAGTACACATTACAAGGCATTTTGTGAATGATGACCTTTCTCAAGGTATCCAGAATGGATCTTTGCACTCATGTTCCTGCCATATGAGTCACAAAATACTATCTAGATGTGATTGACTGATTTGCTGATTCTTTTCTTGTTGGTCATAATAGTGAGCAGATTGCAGATAGAAGAAACAGTCCAGAGTGAAATATTGAGAAGTTTTCTTGAAGCAGTGTCTCTGAAGTTAACACAGTTTTAATTGGAAATGCTCTAAAATTAACAAAGTGAGGGTTTTTGTGGTTTCAGCTGTGTATTTACCTCTCGAGCATGCCTAAGTTTTTCAGCAGATTGGAATGGAATGAAAAGGGATACAGAATACACAAATTTATCTGAGTCTCACTTTATCAATGTTAATGACATTTCACTTCTTTCATTTAGATCTGAATTTGTCTTTTGTAATCTAGACCCGTTTTAGCCCTTAAAGATATATAAGAAGATATATTTTCAGTTGAAAAGTATTTACCACAGCTCTTGCTGACTCAACCCAGGGAAGGGCACTGCCGTTCCTCCTACGGTAGAGATGGTGCTTCAGGAACAGTCAAGTATCCTGGTGAGATGATGAGTTTCCAAACAGCAGTCTCCATCAGCCAGCCAAAGCAGCTAGCTAGAGTCCGGATACTAAAGTAAACAGCAATATTGGCAAAAAAAAAAAGGAGGGGAAGCTAGATTGGATCTAAAAAGCAGCATTAATAATGCATAAGAGGGAAAATATACACAGGGAAATTTCTTCAGAGCCCAGCTATATCGCCTAGTGACAGATTCATAGTTACAAATATGGCAGGATTTCCCCCCTGCCCTGGAAGGTCATAGTTTAAATTTTTGCTGCAATCTGGAGTAGGACTATGTCCATATTTCCCCACATCAACCAAGAATATTGATGCTGGGGGCAGGGAGGGGTTGTGGCAGTTGAAAAAACAAAGACAAGTTCAGCTGTTGTGAAAAAAAAAAAAAGAAAAAAAAAAGTCTCAGGCTAGGACTGGGATGAAACTGGAAATGCAGTTCCTGGAAAGCTTGGGAATCTTCTGGAGTGCAGGCTTTTCAAAGACTGTTTAACCATAAACCAATACTGTTTAAGTTACTATGCTGAATAAAGACACAGGTACCTCTCTCAGGCTGCACAAATGCAATGTTGTTGATGGCTGCATGCAAAAAGCATATACTCAGAAGAGCATAACTAGAAATGTATGCATTTAAAATTGCTAGAGTAGCTGTATACATGAAACAGTTTTGGTAAAGAAGTGAGACAAGCACTCTAAATCCTGGTTCAGGAGATCATGCTTAGCCCTGCTCTTATGTTCACTATACTCTGCCTGCAGCTTTGCGCAAAGATTACTTAAACATCACTTAAAAATTAGTAGTCGCCTCTTTTACAGCCTTCTTTTACAACAGTTAATTACTTGTAACTTGTGAGTTACAAGTACGAATTGTGATTTGAAGTATTAATATACTGTAAGTACGGTCATTTCTACTGCTATACACACATTAAAATGCAAGCATGCTTTTGTCACTTCTGGGACACTCATAATTATTCACAACTCCTCTGTCTGGCCATGCAGTATCCAGACAGAAGCTTTATAAAATGGTAGATGTGGAAGCTACATTTAAAGTTTCATTTGTGTAATCTTAGAACTGAATTAAATCAATAATACTTTATATTTTTTTTTTCAACCATAGACTGAAAAAAAATGTTCTGAAAGTTTTGCAGCTCTCAAGGCTCATGAAAACAGTGTTCTCTGCAGACCTGTAATGCATCAAGAGTTTAGTGGTTTTAGTGTTTTTAATCTCTAAGCAATTTCTCAGTGTCTAGAAGTATAAACTTGATCAGGAGGTGAGTAATTCTTTAGATGCTGAAATCTGTTGGGACTATGTTGAGCCTTAACAATTAAAAATAATTCTTCTGGTGGATGTCTGGAAACAAGTTGGATCCTGAGTCAGTATTTCCTTTATGAATAGCACAGCATATTAAAAGTACTAATTTTTAATACAAAGTAATAAACTGCATCTTTTCCCTAAGGACCCTGACAACTAATTTTCTATAGATTTACACTTGAGATCCCTGGATGAAACCCTCCTGTACTCAGTATAATGGCATACAAACAGAAAAGCTCAACACTTCTTTCCCCTAAAGCTCAGCAGCTCAAAACACTGAAGTTGCACATGAAGCACTGATAACATTTCTCTATGGTTACATCAGATTTAACATTGCTGCATAGGTCAACTCAGGGCATCACAATGACCAAGTACAAGCTTCTTGTATCAAAGGTCACGCAAAACTGTCCCTGCATTGAGAGCTATTTTGTCCTCCTTGTTTATTAATGCTGATCTATCTATACTAATGGATTTAGCTTGTGGGGGGCTGGGGAAAGAATGAGAATCACTATATCTCAGCTTCCATTCTTCATTAATATTAATATCATCTTCAGCTATGGCATACTGGTACAGTACACGCTTAGAACTTACAGGACAAAGAGCTCCAGTGCTTAACAGGCATGTGTATTCATTCTGAGAGTCAAATACACTCTGTAATATGTTATTATTCTGAATTATTAACTGTGGCCTTATATGATAACAAAGAACTTCGTTTCAGTAACGTCTCTTCAGACTTTGTGGTCTGAAAGCGACAACATAAGGTCGGATGTTTACTACCTGAAAAATAAGTTTATTTTAAAAACCACTGGTATATCTAAACCAAAAAGAAAATATGTTTAGATATCAGTAATGCAGTCCGTATGCTTAAAAAACTTCCAGTTTGTTTACTATTAGTTTAGTCACATAAATGCTGCAGAACCAATCCCAAGTCCCACAAGAAGTCCCATTAAAAGCAGTAGAAGTATATACGTCTGTCAGGAAAATCTGTGTGGATAAGCATCTCAGACTGAATTCTTATTTTTGTAAATCACGGTGATCTTTGCATATGCAATGCTCTGCATTCCTGTCACTATAGCTAGGTAATTGAATTTACTAGCTAAACCCCTTGAATGTTCTCACAGAAATTCCCAAAGCAGGAATGGTAGTTCATCATATAATACCCAGTGTAAATCCATATAAAGTATGTGTTTAAATGTTAGATGTACTTTTGGGGAAAAAAAAAAACTCCAACCAAAAAACCAAACCCAAAATACTTTTCCATAAATGTCTATTAATAAATAAAAAAGTAGTGATATTCAGGGATCTCATACACCTGAGTAACTCTACACTAATAAAGAATAAACTCCAAAAGCTACCTCTCAATCCCAGTAACTGCATACAGGCAATTTTGGAGAAGAGCTCTGTGGGGACGAGAAAAGTGCTGGAGAAAAAAAAAAAAAAAAAAGGAGAAAAGTATGAAACTATGTAATTAAAAGAAAAAAAATAAAAGAAAAGCCATTTGCTGAGATACACTGAATGGTGATTGTGGAAACAACATGATATCTGGATGGAAACCCACCAAAAGCAACCTGACATTGCATGCAAAATGTGTTCCATTAAAAGAGAAAAGTAATATAATGTGTAAAAAGGAAATCATCATGTCAAACTCATTGCACTCCTCAATATTATAACTGTGGTCCTGAATAGTCTTTTTCTAAAAAGAAAAGTTCCATTGCTGAGAAAAATTAAGACAAGATTGAATGTTTAATTTTGGATAACAAAAAGGTGCCCAAAAGGCAGTTAGAAAATTAATAAAAAGAATTCATAGTTGGCGATGGCTTGATTTTCATAAATAATGGTGAAATAGTTTTCCTCTGTTAGAATATAGTAATTTAAAAGAGTTTTCATCTCTGTTTACTTTGTTCTAGTTATGCTAAAATTTTCTATTAATCTACTAATAATTTGAGCCTATCTCTAGTTTGTTATGTAATTTTCTTATTTTAATTCCATCCTTTATTTGAACACACATAGATGTTTCATATTTAAATTGCTACTTGTTTCACTGTTGCTTGTTGACAACACATATTCTTCTTTAACTCATGTTGAATATGTTCAGTATTCAATATTGTTATATCAGAAAGCCTAAGTTGATGATAATGTCTAGAAACTTCGGTAAAATTTTAGAAATTCCTATTGCAAAACAATAAAAAAGAAAAAACTGAAAATGTAAAAAGAGGAACAGCTTTTACTACCACACACAACAACGCAATATATGTGTAAAAAATAAACACTTCATAAGAATTAGCATTTCAATGTTTTGTAAACTAAAGTAATATATGCTTTTCATTATTTTAGTAAAATTAAAGAATGGGTTTACACCAGTATCTTTAAAATTTCATATTGTTCAAGCTTGTTTAGGCATGGTAAATCATTTCAGCATGATGAATGCCTATGCAGCAGAGGCACTTATAGATACTGCAATGCTTCTTAAATTCAAAGCTAAGAGAAACATACTCTCATTATTATGTAAGCCATTATTAGAATTTACTTGTAAGAAATCTGACATACTATATGCTATTGCTTTAATATAAGCTATATATTAGAAAATATTTTTTTCTCTATTATGTGGGATTCACAGGAGCAAAAGCAATTGCACAACATGGTGAAAGCCCAATGATTTATGGCATATATGCCAGTGAGGGTGAAGTGAAAGGTAGTTTGACCTACACTCGGACAATCTAAAGGAAAAAGTAGTAAGCTAAAAGACCTTGGGAAATCCCATTAAAATATCTACAAACATATTTTACAAAATGTTTTTAAAAGCAGTAACTATTTTTACTTGGCAGCCACATAAGGAATTTTCAGTTTTAGAGCGTGTTCCTTCATTGCATTAGTCCAGCTTTACATCAGGATAACCGCATTGATTTCACTGGAATTTTCACCAGCGCTGAACTTAGCAGAGAGGCGGATAAGGACTGTAAGATACGTGGCATTCATCACCAAGCGTGAGCAGCTTACAGCTAAAGTGAAAGGAATTTGATTACCTGTTACAGATGCTGGAATTTCAGAAAGCACTTCAGAGCCATAACATATAATTCTTTCCTTCTTCTCATTCGTTAAAAACAACCCCTTGCATTCAGATTGAAAGAAAAAAAACCTCCAAAATGATCATTCTCTCGAATAATTCTTCATGCTTTTATAGTACACTAGCGATTTGAAAGTTTCTCTAGGTTTGGTCATCTTCTTATACTGTAATGGGCTTTCTAAGCTGGTCTGTGCTCCCAGAGACTTTTATCTTTCATTTACTTTTGATTGCGAAATTGATGGGATTTTATCTGTCTAAAGAGGGAAAACATATACAAATGTCTCAATTTTAAATGAAGGTGTTTCTGCCTTTACAAGAAGTAAACCTATGCCTATTTTCATAGGCTTCCCTGAAGCTGGTTTCAAGCTACCCACAAATGCCAAAGTATGGTATTTATAGTGTAGGGTGTTTATTTTTCGTTTGTTTGTCTGTTTGGCGGTGGGGTGTGTGTGTGTGAACACCAGCATCAAAACTAGCAGTTCTTTGCTCCACAGAAAAATTATTATTATTTATTTCAAATAGATATATTACCTTTGATAGAGTTTAAAAATAAGAAACTTAAATGAAGAACTTTAATAGTATCAAATATTTGGGGAAAAAAGGACAACGCTTTTTGTTTCTTTGTCTTAATGTTAGTCTTAATGTTAAACTCATCATCAGGGAGGAAACTTAAGAATGATTGCTATGAAGTTTAGAAGCTCTCCTTTCACAGAAGCCAAACTGACATAATTTTTTGACTCTAGTCTTGTATGAAATAGGAGTGGACAGGTCCTCTCATTTCACAAGATTATTATTTCTCTGAGGGTGGGAAAAGAATTTCATTTGTATGTTTGCTTTTCTCTTTTAGCGAGCAGTTAGAAACAAATGTATGACACTCTATTTCCATCTGAAAAACAATTATTTTTCTAAGTAACAGTTGGGGAGAAGAATGCATTCTCAAGATTAAATAAAAGATGAAACTTCCTATTGGATACATCCAATTTTGTATGTTGCTGGAATGCCATCTTGATATTTTATTACAGTCATACCATCACTTTTTTTCTTCCTAGAGCTGAAAACTGTATCTTTCTTCTGCCATCATCAATAACTCTTCTTACGCATTTGTGTGTTAGGTGACAGAGATGACTCCTCTATGGTGCTGACACTGATTTTTCCCAGGAAAAGGTGTTCAGACGGTGGTACTGTCCTCTGTGGTTAGCGAAAGGATTGAGTAGTACCCTACGTGATTTTATTCATTTCAAGGAAGCAAAGCCAGCAAATGCTACTGAACGTACATGTTATCTGACTACTGAATCAAATTTCTCATAGATACTCAAAGATCTGCCTATTGTTTTCAAATACAAATTACTATGTCATAAGCTGAAACCACACAAAGTTTCTTTAACCATTGTATTTTCAATAAACCTTGAATCTGTAGGAGGGATTGTAAGAAATTTGCCAGTTATACTAGTGAAGTATTTTTATCCCTTTATTTTAAATTAAAAAAAAATAATTGAAAGATTATTCCAGTAAAATAACATAGAAACTCATAAAACATGATCTTAAATGTTATCTTACTATAAAATCTAGGCATGCAAAAGGATCTTTGTGAAGTAGCGTAACGGTACATAAACCAGTAATACACCTTTTGCAATTTTAAGGGATATCAGCATACCTGAAATACATGTCTATGGACATATACATATTGCATGCTACTTTATCCTCTCAAGCCTTTCCCCCCAGAAAATTCTGTAGAGGAGGAGAAATGGATACATTTTATCCATGCATTCTAGTTGGGACAATACTGATTTTTTAAGTTACAAATATGAAGGATATAAACAAGCACGAACACAAAACTCTTCTCATCATTGGGTAAAACTATTCAGAGTATTGCACATTAGTAAATAATTCATCCTTTGATCTTGTTCATTGGCTTTTTATCTGACTCATGCTAAACCTGTCAACTGCTATGCGTCTAAGAAAATACCCATATGCATTCACTAGTATAACAGGACAGACTGAAATGAGTAGTTTTAGATAATTTAATTAGGTTGTAGGTTTGTTAATGTAATTCAGTAAGTATGTGAACTTTTAACTTGTGTTAACTCAATTTCCTCTTGCTTTCATTTACCATTTGTTGGGGACATTACACTGATTAGCCAAAGCCCTTCCAGCTCTTAATGTTCTCAATAAATTCTGGTTTAAATTGACTGTCACTTTCTCACTATAATAAAGCAGGTATTTGACATCTCAGAAGGAACCAGACTAGTGTCTATTACATTTTCTTGAAGAACATTTTTCCAGTTCCACAAAATCAACAGAAGTACAGTTATACTAAAGATTGCAATGGGTAGCCACAGCAGGTAGGGAGGCTGGACAAGTACATGCTCAGATAGTTTCACAATTCTGATTCTTTTGGGAATTAAAATGATGCTGTGTGCCTTTTGTTTGACAAGCTAAATAACACTATATTCATATTTAATTGTTTTGTTACCGAGTTATTAGCAGTGTCTGAACTCACTGAGAAAAACCAAAATATCCAGCTTGTCAGCAATATATATCCACTGTGCTGAGATACAAATGCAACAGCAGTGTTCTTTTTCTGTTAGGTTCAAAGATTAGTGTGGGCCAAGTGCCTCGAAAGCCAATCTGCTAAACTGCAAAATGGCACACTAAAAATTCTGCAAATTTATGTATAAAAATTCTCCAAAGTCTTTTCTATCTTTTTTTTTTTTTCAGATTCAAGCAATTCTAAGATGTATTCATAACTTATTTGGTCAAGTAAAGATCAGGAATGACATATGGGCTAGAAAAAGAGGAGATTCATAGCCCTAAGTCTCTCAGTTCCTTATAATACTATATATTCACATCACAGACATGTATCTCACAAATATCTGTATTTTGCAATCATGGCCTACGCAGTGCTCAAAATGTGTAGGCAAATAATAGTGTGTTAGACTAGCATTTTTTGGAGAACAAATTCTGCCTTCATATGAACTCTGCATACAGGATTTTTTTCCCCCGCTATGGTTTTTTTTTTTTTTTTCCCTTTCTTTCTATTTTGGCTCCCTCTCTCTAGACTTCCTTGAGCTCCAGCACGTCATGATCAGGTTTTCCCCCACATTTCCTCACTTGTGGCCCTCTTAATTAATCTCTGATTTATCTTCCAAAACAACATGTTTTGAAAAGTGAGTATCCTGCCCATCCTTCTTGGTAACTAGATCTGCTTGGTAATGCCAACTTAAAATTTCCTAAGTCTCTTGCTTTGGATTCTCCATGGATTGAGATGAAAAACATAGCTATCTCGTGCAACAAATCCTTCCTCTACATTTTATATTGCCTTATGTTTTTATATTGCCTTATTTATTTAGATATTAATCAAGTGTCACAAAAATAGGAGCCTCCAGTTAAATGTCTATATTCAGGCCTAGGTTCTTAGGACCCTAGTGTTCTAAAATACTGGTATCAATGGGAAATCTTGAGTGTTAAGCACTTTTCAAATATCAGCTCTACTATAAAGGGTTTGAATATGGATTTAGATCCTAAACTCAGGTTGCTACTTTATTTTTAATTTTGCCCTGCCCTAGTTTTGCCTCTTAATATTTTTTCTTGAAACAGTACTTTGACTTTGGCAGTTTCTGAATCATTCTTATACTATTATCCATTCCCCATTTAAAAAAAAAATAAAATTCCTGCCCTCCCACAAAAAATGTTTTTATATTCAGTATTTTTATAGTTCCAGGTTTATTTGTTTTTATGTGAGCCATTTTTCTTTCACACCAGTACAAAAGGAGCTGCCTTCTGACATATATCTTCTTTCATTCTTAGCTTCATCAATAATAAAACTCGTAATATTCTGTGTGAATAAAATGCAACAAAAAGAAATGGTCTTGTATTGTGTCTCTTTTTCCTTTTTCTGTAGTTCATTGCATCATACAGCTCTAAACCAAAACCAGTATTTATCCAAAGATTTTGATATTAAGTAGCTGAAATCTCACAGAATAATTATACAAAGAAGGAAAACACTGTTTTACATTAGACTTGTAAAATAAATTCACAACATTGACTTAATTTGCACATATATTTTCATAATAGTAGACTTTTCTTTGGGAACATACAAGTCTTCTAACTATCTGCCTGCTGTATTATTGTAATAGAGCAAAAGAGAGTTAGACTCTGTAAATGCTTCAGAATGTTGTATTTGTGTATTGAAGTATTTAGCACAAGAAGGAAATAAGTAGATAAAGGAGATTTACCTGCAAATGGCAAAGAAGGAATTGCGTTAATATGAGCTGGCTGCCTAGCTGGGATTTTTTACTTGTATTGAAACTTTCATTCTGGCAGGATTCTCAGGCTCAGAGCATATATAAAAATATAACATTTTTTTTAATTAGGTCAAATTTTGGGTGTGTTAAAGTTTGACAGCGTCCCTTAAGCTTCCTTATTGACCTTATTTATTTATTTATTTTATTTAAATCCTCCAGGATTAGGCAGAGAGCAGAATTTTTACTTGCTATATATTTTTAAGGGTACTCTGGAAGATCACTTCTAAAATTGCTTGGAAACAGGAAAAATGCATCACATCTAAAAGTGATAATTGCATTAATGCAATTAAGCTACTGCTTATTCTGCTTTTCCATTTTCCATCATGGTCAGGCCTGTCATTTCTATTGTAGCCAGAAATAATTGGCCTATCAATAAGTCCTATATTTTCATTCTCAGAATATGCACTGCAATAGAAGAGGACTCAAAGTTGTTTTTTGGCCATTAGTATGTCATTTGTTTACCTGGGTGGTCCATTTTATCTCCAACTCTGAGTGTAATTTTCCATAACCTGATATACTTTTAAAGGATGAAAATGACTTTTCCTGTAAACCAAGCAAGCAATAAAGTACGTAACATCTGTAAAATGATTCAAAATAAGTTAGTTGCCTACAGGTATACTTCCCACAATTTCCCAACAATCAGTGACAAAGAGGATGGGGATGGGAGGCTTTCTGTTCCTGGTGACCCCAAAGTCTGGGGTCTGCCCAAAGAGACCTTAATAACTGTAGGGATTCAGACTGATTTCTCAGGACAGAGTTCTGATTCAAAGACACCAGCACTGATCAGTGTGGAGGGGACAGGACTTACTTTACAATAGGAACTAGGTGTGAGGCTTTGGGAAGAAACAACAATCAGCAAACAAAAAACCCTACATAACCTGTAAGTGAAAATGTCATACTTCAGCTTGGATGACATGAAATTCATGAATACAATGTTTATTAAAGAGGAAAGTGCTATTCCTGCACAAATTAAAAACTAAATTATTTAATCCTAAGAGGTATCAAGTTTTGCACCAAGAACGACTCAGCGGCTTTCCTAGTTATACGCAAGCAGAAATATATAATTAGAGTTATTAGAAACAGTAGAGAAAATTAGAATCATGCACAAGGTGAAGGATATGCTTGAAATACTGCTGCATACAAACCTGACTCATCTTTCACTGTGAAAATGTTGTTAACAGAGTATACCTGGCAAGTCTACAGCCATTCCTGTATCAAGCAAAACGATAACAGCACTGCACACCACCACCCCTGAGCTTGTGAACAATGCTGTCAAAGAACTGTCCTTCCCTTTATAGCTTCCAGTGGGGTTTGAATGGGTATTTTTTATATATATAAGATAGAGATACACCTCCTTAGATACTTTGAGGCAAATCTTGATGATAAATCTACCAGACAGAAATTACATAAGTGTAACACACATTTCTTAAAAGTACAGTGCAACATACTGTTTAACAACACCAATCTGTCTGAACAAGGAGGCAGGGGGAGAACAAGCTCTTTCCTCAGGTTATAAGGAAAGCAAGCTTCTTTCAAAAATTCAAGTAATTTTGTCATGTCTGCACAATACCTATGACATGGGAAGGGAACTATGATCTATCAGGTCAGTTTCAAGACAGTTCCATCTTGTCTTTCAAAAAATGATGGACTTACTATTACAATCCTCTAACATATTTGTATATGTAGCTGGCTTCTGCTATGCTTCCTCTTACCCTCCTGACATTTCAAGAGTTCTCTGCCAGATCTTACAAATGCTCTCCACTAAAAATAACTGCTGACATTTGCAAGTGGCATGCACTAATCACATTCAGAATAGGAATTTTTTACAAACACTTACTTGTGTTCTATATTTTTGTAAACCTTGGCTCTGTTGTTAAAAAAAGTAACGGTGTCAAATACATTCCATAGCTGCATTAAAACAAACAAGTTAAGTTATTATAACTGAAATATTTTGACACTAATATATTATGTGGGGTTTTGGGTTGCCTTTTTTTTTCTTTTTTTTTTCTCCAATAATCACTTGCCTATCCAGTTTCCAGTGAGGGAAAGCAATGGCAGTCTGCCTTATTACATGAACAACTCAATCTCTAGAAGAGAGAATCAGGCACACTGCGTAACACAAAACTGGCTCCTCCTGAAAGATGGCCTCACCTCTCTGTCAAAGGGGAACAGAGGCTCATAAATTCGTATACCTCATTCATCATTTAAACTTCACCCTAGGGCTTCAGAAGCCACTCACTTCTTATAGTTTCTTCACCTACTCTGACTACGATGCTGCTGTAGGAGCTCTGTCCATAGTTGTTTGTGGCTCTAACCAATTGTCACACTCAGGAACTGGGGAGAGTGTTTTTCCATTAAACCCAGATTGGTTTCAGTTTGGCTTGGTTTGGATCTTTTTGTCTTACAACATCATGGAAGTGCAGAAACTTTTTTTTTTTTAATGGCTTTTAAGGAATATGGCTGTTAATTAGTCACTAAGAGGCTGAGGCCCATGCTCACTATGAATAAAATTCCAGTTGGTTTGCTCCCAGAACTGGGATTTTTCTTGCATTCTCCTGGTGGACCCTAGCCTTTCAAATCAGAGATGTGAAGTCTTTGCTAGCCATAGCACCCACTTTGTAACTTCTTTACCTGCCATGGAGAAGAAAGAGGGAGTGTTCAAATCACTGACAGGCTGACTGATGACGCTATGCATTTGCCATGGGATTTTATGGTGGGAGTCCTGTAACACCCCGCACAGACCCCACTTAATGTTTGGTACATTAAGTTAATAAACTTCTGACCTGCTGTTCAAATCCATCTCTGTTTTCATCTCAGTCTTCCGTATATCTTAATCAATGTTTCAGTCACAAATATTATGAACAAGATTCACAAATATTGCATGTAAAAACTTAAACACTGAAATTAAAAAATCATGAAGATGTCTCTATAAATGTTTGAACAAATCTGCATAACATTTTGTAAAAGAAAACCTACATTTTTTTCCTTGCAAAGACCTTTTAATTCTCCTTTAATCACAGGCAACTCAGAAACCTGAGGTCATATGGCCACACCAATACTAAGGTGAACAGGGAAGACATCCAGTGTCATCTGACAGGAAAATTCCTACTCCAGGTAATAGAAGGAGGCCACAAGCTGTCAGACACTGGTGGGGTATATTTGGTCAACAACACAATGACTAGTCTGTTATGTAATAACTGATTGTCTGTCTTAGCTCAGAGGGAGAGGCAGCGTACCTGAACTACAGGTGACTTATGAGAAAGATACAAATATTTTACCCCTTTCCCCCCAGCCCGTTGTGTTGGTTCTCGCATGGCTCTGCCACTGCTGTGGCATCTGAATGTCTAATATTCTACTGAAATCATACAATTGTCAGTACATATTCAGAAGAGCTGAGAACTGATTGATAATAATGATAAAGGTGTTTTCTTCCTCTTTTTTTTTATCAGGTGACTATAGAACACATGAAAAAGGAATGTCTACATTTGTTGCATTCTTCTGATAAACATTTTCTCTTTACCACATTAAACAAAAAAGAAACCTTATTATTACCTTTGTCTTAAGTTAGAGTTCCTGAATCATAATATCTCATTCACTGCAGAACATATATCAATTATCAGTTGAGGTTCTGAAAAGTGAATGAATTAGCACATTCTCAAACAGAGATATTTTCCCAAGTGATTCATACACCTTACCTAGCTTCCTCTTCTGTAAATTTAGGATACAGACCTTCCTTCCAAGCTATGCTCCTTTAAGAGAAAAGATATGGGCTGCTCAATCATGTAAATAAGATGTCTCATTGCTGTCTGTTATTTGAAAGTGTTAAGAGCTACCATAAAAAAAGAAATCTGTCACAAAGAGTTAAGCTGGAGGTGAAAATTTTTATGAAGTCTGGAACATAAGAGACACCATTTCATTTTTATATCAGATACTGTCTGTTCCGTACCAACAAAGTTTCACATAAACGTAGCTAAAATGCAAAGCAATTTCAGTTGAGTTCAAACTGGAAGAATCTTCTTGATGGAGCTTATCTCAAAATCATTTGAAGTCCAAAGTGTCTATGCAAAACCATTAATCTCAGAATGTGTCTAAACACTATCCTGGAGACAGGCTGCAATTTACAGTTCTCCATGACAGGCAAATCACTGGTAGAGCCCTGTCATTTAACCCCGACGATTTCTTCAGTAGGCATGGCAAGAAAGGTTTTCATACTGCCCTGTCACAGAAGGGCTATGGAATATGTCAACCCTGTATAACTTTACATAAAAATTAAAGCAACATGCGGGTATTTCAGTCATGAAAAAAGATCAGCAAGGTGGGCTTTCAGATCAGTGTCATTGACAAAAACTTGCTACATGAAGTATAAAGAGAACTTTTGCATTTTTAGGGGAAAATTCATGGGAAAAAGATGGTTTTCTTGTGCATCAGGTTTTTGCTGTACCTACTTCAAATGTAAGATCGAGCTCTCTAGTTTTATATAAGCCCACAGTATGATTTCATTCTCCAGTTACCTAATGGTGCATGCTTGCTAGAAGTAGAGGACACTGGAGCAATGGTCATGCTTATCTGCCCAATACACACAAATCTTGTCAAAATCCTGAAGGGCCCAGCTGGCTAAAATTTGGATTATGCTTATTTAAAGAGGACACTCATTGGATTTACAGTTTAATTGCCTCTATGTTTAATATGTGTTTCACCGTCACAAATCAAACTCTATGTAACCTAGCGCCCATCTTAAAGTTTACAGGTATGTGCAACACATTTTATATACATTTTTTTCAGTTGCTTTCATGCACATCTATTTAGAAACTGTTTAGTAAAATACAATAAGCCAAACTGATATTTGTTTAACTTTTTTGCACCTGGTACATTACATTTTCATTTGAAAAATTTGTTTCAGGGTACATTACTGAGAAGACATATTCCACAGCTGCCATCATTGCAACCTTTTCTGTGCAGTGTGCAAAGTAATTATGTTCACATTATGTACAGCTCTTTGTGTAAAACTGTGTTCCTGGAACATTGTTTAACAGATAGCACTGCTGGGTAGTGATAGAAATGAAATGCCAGAGACATAGACGTGGAGTGGCCCAAAAGTCATCTGGTGCTTCCTAACTTTACTTGCCCTGATCTTCCTGCAGAAAGACTTGAACCATTTTTGAGGGATATACGGGAAAGTTATGGCATTGTATTTTCCTTGCAGGTCAGAAGAACTGGCAGTGACTTATCGATAAAGGAAACTCAGGGGAAAAAAAGAAGGCATTCCTGTACTCTCAGGAAACTGGGCAGCCTGGCCTCAAGAGTGGCTGTACAGCCAACCCAAAGAGACAGACTGAATGTGTCCTAAAAACCATGCACTCCTTACACAAGTAGAAACTGGTGAAAGGATCAAGGAATAAACCAAGGTAATGGAAGGCAGGAAGAAGAGAAGAGACCTTTAGCTATACTCCTCAATGTCTGCGACTTTCAAATGTATGTTTTGATTTTTCTTCTTTACTACCCGCAAACATTCACAATCGCAGACCTGGCCATCAACACATCAGCACCTGCATTTCCTGTATCAACACCCTGGAAAATCCTACTGAACTACAAGATTCACCACCTTCTACTCAAGCCTTGTCAGATGCTAACAAAAACTAAATAATTCTAAGATTTATTTAAACAAATGAAGTGTTGCCCACATGCTCACAAGTGTCAGTATGGCTTGACTCATTTTATAACAATTCCATATTTCTCTCATATGTCAGGGGGACACGTATGGCAATGGAGCTCCTATTAGCAATGATCTTTGGGAACTCTCCAAGACTGATGAACTCTGCCCCAATTATGAGTGTAAAAACAGACGAAGGACTTAATCCAAAACCCATGAAAGCAACAATGGCACCAGCGGGGGGACTGGAGTCAATGTGTTTGAATGCCGTATCTGGGTTTGGTAAACAGAGCAAACCTTTTGAAGGCAGGCTAGATAAGGAATAACCTGCATTTTGTAGGCACATTTTTAAACTGCAGTGGCAGTGATAAGCACAAAAAACCCCTCCCATTATGAATTCATTTGCATCTGCTCATTCAAAATTAGTTATCCTTGATGAGTGATAAAAGTGTATTTTATGCTGGTTTTGAGGTGCATTAAGCTATGTTAGAGGGACTGATAGCACTTGTTAAATGACATGGCTTACAGAAGGTAGCTATTAGCATTTCTGCGCACTTGTTTAATCCATATACCTCAACTTTGATTATCAACACCTCAGCACATTCCAGTTCTGAGCCTTCCCTATGAAAAAGCACTTAGTTTTGCTGGACTCTGACAGAGTCTGTAGTGATTCACTAACCTGGACAAATGCCCATTAGGGCCAGGGCCTCTAAATTCTTTTCATTTTGGTTTTGTAGCCTGTAACTCCTGAGTTCTATCCTTCCATTTTTCACAGCTTCAGGTTTTCTGTGTGCATGAAAATCCCCACCTTAACCTTAAATTATTCTGTCCTTCTGGTGTTCACTGACAGTCTCTGAGGCTTGGGCTTTATTCTCCTTCAGGGTTCATTCTTCTTCTAAATACTCATCATCCATTGCATTCTATAAAGAGAGTTCCCAGCAGTACTTTTTAAAATAAAAGATAAAATGTTCAGTATCTGAACATTTAAGGCTCTAGTGTCAGTACCTGGAATGCCTCCTGTTGACAATGATGGTTATCACTGGGGGCAACTGAAATTTGTTCATTCTGAACTGTCTTCAGAAATCAGCCTTATCTGATTGTTCTTTCAGATCAAAAGAAATAGGAAGACAAAGTAAGCTGTGCATATTCTTTCACTCTGCCCTTTGTTGTTAAAAAAGGAGGAATCCCACTAGGACCCATAAACCACTTTTAGATATCACTAATCTTTGCTATGGATTTCTATTTTTTCCATTTATTGCCAGCTGACTTATTAGAGTTTGATATTTTAATGACATAGAGCATCACTGTTAGGAATTATTGTGAAAAACATATAACAAAATCTAGATAGACAAAAGAGCATTTATTGCTCGAACGAAAATGACATGTAATTCTCAGCATTTACAGATGAGATTAGACCTTTTTTTCCACATGATAGATATGTACTCAGTAATAGGAATATTTGCAAAGTCTCCAAAAGCACACCTGGAGCTCCTGGACTCAGGCACAGTTACCATATCTTTTAGATATTTGTGGAAGGTAGCTTGCATTGCCTCTTACATCAGGTTCAGTCTCAGTGATGAAATACATAACTACCTTTGTCAACTGTGTAGTGAGCAGACTAGAGGAATACTATACTTCACTTTTTTATTTTTATTTTTTTAAAAAAACCAGCGTAGTTAATATTGTTGCTGACAAAAGGGATGTGAAATACTATGTATCAAAGTTTCACTGAAAAAAACAAATTGGAATTGGAGTGTGTATGGTACACCTCAGGCCTCACATTCAGCTTCACATGTGCTGGAGTTGAAATTTTTGGAGACTTTCCCAAAACTTGGTAGGACCCTGTTAAGGATCCCTACTTTTATATAAACAGCATGACCCATGTGATTGATAACAAGTGAATAAATGAAGCATATATTTTACACTGTTTGATAATAGCTGTGTCAGAGACTATAAAGTGAATTACAATTTTAACATGGAGCCTGTATCTTACATCTGTTTTCCACATCTGGATTTTGGTACTTACTATTAATTTATATACTGCTGAACAATTCTTGGAAAGTCCATGTATAACCAGCCAGCTCCCTGTTTTCTACTGAGTTCCACCTGGTTCATTGACTTGTGTCATTCAAATAATCTGTTCTTGTTTTGTTTTTTCTCATTAAAAGACAACCAGGTCACTGAGCATCTTACTGACACCCATAAAGCTTCTGTGCACCTTTCTGCCTGTCTTACTATAATGTTAAAATGAGTTTTGTGAACAACATAATTTGTACAGTAGCCTCAAGCATCCTGAGGCAGTGCACAGCCTCTTCTTGAAATCTGTCAGATGCTGGAGGAAAGGATATGGGTGAGAACTGAACCTGAGACCAGTTTGCCATGAGCGCAGAAGTGTAGCATGCATGAAAATGTCCCTTTCTATTGCTATTAACTGAAGAAAATGTCTCAAACCTCTTCAAAACCCCGTCAGAGCAGATCTGGAGGTCAAATCTCCATTTCAGGAAACTCTATCCCTTTCTGTAGAGATCGTTAAAGTCTACCTCAAACCAGCAAAAACTCAAATGTTGTTTCCTGTTGTCGTGGTTTAACCCCAGCCAGCAACCAAGCACCACACAGCCACTTGCTCACCCTCCCCCCCGGTGGGATGGGACAGAGAATCTGAACAGCAAAAGTAAGAAAACTTGTGGGTTGAGATAAGAACAGTTTAATAATTGAAATTTTACAAAAATTGTAATGAAAAGGAAAACAATGAGAGAGAGAGAGAGAGAAACAAAACCCAGGAAGGAAAAAAAGTGATGCAATCGCTCACCACCCACTGACCAATACCCAGCCAGCCCCTGAGCAGCAGCCACTGCCCCCCTGCCAACTCCCCCCAGTTTCTATACTGAGCATGATGGCATATGGGATGGAATAGCCCTTTGGCCAGCTTGGGTCACCTGTCCTGGCTGTGCCCCCTCCCAGCTTCTTGTGCACCTGGTAGAGCATGGGAAGCTGAAAAGTCCTTGACTTAGTATAAACACTGCTTAGTAACAACTAAAACATCAGTGTGTTATCACATTATTCTCATGCTAAATCCAAAACACAGCACTATACCTAGGAAGAAAATTAACTATCCCAGCTGAAACCAGGACACTTACTTTACACAAAACATGCAGAAATCACAATTTTTAAACACAAAGGCAGAATGCTGGAATAAAAATAATCAAGTTCTTTGTTCTTTCAGCAAAAATTCTCACTGACAAATTGAGCTGTACTAGCTTCTAGTTCAGCTTGAAGTACCAGCTTCAGGTTTTCCTGGTTTCTATGCTTCCTGACCTGTCTCCCTTTGACTATTCAGGTTAGATGGATTCGGTAGACTAAATATAAAAATCACAGTACAAAAATCTATCACAAATTAGCCTTAAAAAGTAGTTCAAAGGACCATAACAAACCAGAAGAAAGGGTTTTTAGCCTCTTGACAGGAAATAACAAAATGCTTTTTGAAACAATAGTTCAGTGGCTCAAAAATAATTGAGCATCTTAAAATAATTGGGCTGCAATACTTGTGGCAACTCAAAGCATCAGCTGGACTACTTTTAGACATGTTATTACCATGCTGCAAAAGTGAAACTGACTGTCAACATTATTTAACATTTTGCTTAAGAAACCAACAAAATCTTCAATCTTTTTCTTTCTTTTTTGGCATGCAAGTGTTAAACAGTATGAGCAAAAGAAAATGGGAAAAAAAAGGAGGAAAAAAAAAAAGGAGACTTATTAAAGGAAAAATCCCTGCTCTTTTTTATCTAATGAAATACTCAAAACACCCACGCCCTAATTAGTTCAAGCAGTATTCATAATATCTGACAAACCCCAACTTCTATTTCATTGTAAACATTTTTCCTGAAAAAAGAACTTGGTTTTCTACATAGAAAGTAAAACATTACTATTCTACTATCCAGTTAGTATAAAATTTTTACAGACCAGCAATGACAGTATCTTCTAGAATTTATCACCTGGAATATTTACTCTCTGATCGTGGATTGAACAACACCTCTGTTAATATCAACAAGCTGTAGAACTAAAGCAAGTTTTGCCAAAGAGTAAAGGGTCCTAAAAGACAGCACTGAAAATCCTGGATTGTACCAATGTAGCACGTCCCTAGGCACAGTGTGTTTCCCATTGCTCCCTCTGTTCCAAGGGAATCTATGATTTTGCCTGTTATCTCTGCAAATGCTCCAAAGGATAATCCTACCAATAAAGACAGAAATGATTCCTAAGGACAAAGGTAAGTTTTCATGTTTTCAGATAAAAAAAAAAAATAATTATAGAATCATAGAATCACGGAATCATTTAGGTTGGAAAAGACCCTTAAGATCATCAAGTCCAACTGTTAACAACACTACCAAGTCCACCACTAAACCATGTCCCTAAGCGCCACGTCTACAACGTATATATTTCCCAGAACACTTCATACTAAGTCACTTGATGACCTGTATGCATTAGGTCAGCCCTGCCTAGATGAAACAGAGCAGAAACTCTATAGCTACCATCTCTTGCTTGTGGCTGTGGCAGTAGGTTGCGCTGAGGCTCAAGAGTAAGGGCTAACTTCCACTTTCTGTTGGAATCCCAAGAGGTTCAGGATCTTGCTCATGTGGCAGAATAGCAATGCGGCAGAATAGGAAATCAACAATACAATGTTGATTGTGATGATAACAGACTAAAATTTAACAGCTTTAATATCTTCATTGGCTTCAGAGGTTGAATTCATAATTAACACATCTCATGGAGAGGTTTTAAACAGGGGGTGTACACTGGGGGTACACCGAATTCCTGATGACTAAGAATGTTAGAGATGGAGAAATTTCCCTTGATAAGCATTGCAGAAAATTGTGGAATTTTACCAGCAGAGGAGAATCCTGGCCCTAATCCATCCTTCCAGAACTATTTACACAAAGCACTGGGCCAAAGAGTGATCCTTCCTCCTTATGCCATTTTGTGGCTGGTCTTTAGGGCTACTGCTCAGAAGTGAGATATGTGGTTTCGAGAAGGACCTAGAAACAGAAGTTTTTCCAATTTCAAGGAAACCATTTTCTAAAGACAGGAACTAGCACCATCCTTGGATTTTGAATGGAAAAAGTGAGAAGTAGTCTGTACAGAAAGGCAATTAAATCCAGGAATTCAGGCCTGTGACTCCCAGGATAACTTGATTTGCAGCTCAGGACTTCAGACAGGGACCTCAGTTTTGATGGCAGAGAAGATTTCAAACTCATCTTCGCCACTGCCTACTGGTGGCTAAAGTATTTTTTTTGAGAACTCATTTCTCAGATTTACAACTAATATGTCAAACAGTGCAATATTGTGTAAAGATGCTAGAAGTGTCTGCAAATATAAAAACATCCATCCAGTAACAGAGGTCTCCATAACTGACTGACTGATTGCCATTAGAAGATGATAGTTCAGTGATTGAGTACGATACCTTTTCATTCTATTGAGGACAACTTGAAAAAATATTTCCACTGGCATGCCTCTCTAGAGCTCATACATACAGGTAGCCCAAAAAAGATTTGATAGTAATGTGGAGGAATCATACCAGTATTTAAACAGTAATCATAAAGATGCATAACTGTAAAAAAAAAAAAAAAAAAGACAAAAAAAGTGTAGAACCAGGGAGGTGGGCCTACTATCAGCTGGGAATTCAGCTCTGATTCCTGTATCAACAATACAAGGACTCGAGATGCTGTGACATTTAGTGCATAGACAGAGTTAAGTTACAACAGGAGAGACTAAGTCACTATAATCCCTACATACTAAATGAAAAATTCCATGGATGTCCAAAAATATATACAACACAGTGGAAGCCATAAGCTCTTTGTATTGGGATGAGAATACTGCAGTCTTACTGACACTCAACACTCACATACATTGTTATGAAAGGAAAAGAAATAAGCAAAAAAGAAAAAAAAGTTGTGGCAGTAATAACTTCTGACACAAAACTGTATCATCAGGACATCTATTAAATATAGAAACCTCTACTAAAATACCAACCTTTAACACAGTGTACAACACCATTTGACTGTCACGAATACAAATTGAAGCAAAATGCTAGCATTTAAGCCACAGAAGACAAGTTGAAAATAAATGATCATTAAAAATGTAATCATAAAAGTTGTGAGGAAAGACTTTCATCTACCACCAAAATTAATAAGGTTTTTACAGGTTATTGGTTTTAGCTTATTGTTTACACTAGTAAATAGTCATAAGATAATGATCTGGAAGAAAAGGGATTTAAAAGTATTTAAAAATTGCTTGCAATAGAGACCCTCTTGACACCAGGACCATTTGGTTTTTTGATAGCTATAGTTGAGATCTACTGAGGACTTAACACTGTTGCAAACTGTTGACAACTGTAGGAACACAGACCGATGGAGAACAATGCTACAGGGCTTACTTGGTAAATGAAACAGACCTGGAAGTCATTATGGGGAATACCAAAAAAACCCAAAGAAGAACCAGATGCATCACCACTGGACTCCTACTGCACCAGCAGCAGGAGTACTGACTGGTTGGTTGCATCTTTCAGGACACACAATGTTTGAATAGCGTACCAGCCTTGGGACTCATCTGAAAACACTGCCTATTCATGGCTTCAGGTATACTGATGTAGAAGAACAGAGGAGTTCAATTAACCGACTGCATTAAAAAAAAAAAAAAAGAACAAACCAAAACGCAGAAAAACTGTATATATCCGACGCTCGTTTTGTGTAAGAGAAGTACAATCCATCTTCCACATGAATATTTGTGAGATCAGGTATGTGAGCATTTACTTAGCACAACATGCCAATCAGATGGAAGATATAAAGGTCTGTTCTTAGTCAGAGATCATAAAGAATTTCAAAAATTAGCTTTTGGAATTAAATGCCGAATGTACTTTAGTATTAAGATGTACGTCTGTATGAACATTAATAAGAACTGGAAAGATCTGTTACTGTATTAATTGATCTTGATTATTGCTGTCCCCGTGTGCTCTGAATTGTTCCCTTTACTGAGAAGGATTTGAGTACAGTAAGGCACAGGTGAATTAGTGAAAGCTGCAGTAGTGGAAATTTAAAGTTGTAAAATCAAACTGGTAGAATTACTGGCTTCCCTTAGCCTGTAATGGCTAAATGGGCAATGGAAGATAACATCTTACATTGCTTAGTTTTACAATCACACAGCAGTTTCAGCTCGTAAGACTTATCCAGGGATACATTTGTGTTTCTACATAAAAACATATCCAAACAGCAGCAGGTACAGATATTACAAAAACAGCCTTTCAGTTTCTCTCTCATAGGTACACTACAAAACACACATTCATGTTGGCTATCTTGGTTTAAATGCTTAGTCCAGGGTAAAGGAGGAGCACCTTTCAAATAGATGAAAAGAATTTGAAGAACTGCCCCTGTGCCCCAAGTTTGACATGTTTTATTAGAGTAGCATTCATACATCCCTTTCAAAGTGGAAAATGGACTAAATTAAATGCTAAAAAAGCAAAGAAGCAGCAACAGTGTATTTCAGTAGCATAGACATTTCCTTGGTATGTGTGTTGCAACAAATAGCTAACCAATAAACATTGTAAGGTACTCAGCTGAATACCAAAATTATATATACAACCTAGAATAAATGATATATACCCACAATTCCCTATAGGTACTTTTTTATTCTAAAATAAGCATAATATAATCTAATAGTTCTCAGTCAGAAACCACATTTGATTAAAACCAAAATAAATATAAGAACATATCTGTAAATGTATTTAAAACTATCTGTAAAAATGGTATTCTGGACATTTTTACTGCTTATTTCTCTTATGTCCATAATGAGTGCAAAGTAAGATTAACTTTTTTGATTTTTGCTAGGAAAATCACATCCAGAATCTACAAAGCTTTGTCATTAAAAGCTGCTATGTCTACCAATGCAAGTCCTAAGCTACGTTCTGAAAATCAAACAATAAAGATGACTAATACTGCATAGAGGAAGTACATGGAAATTTTCCGTTCCTGCTAGACCTTTATTTCAGTATTAATTAATTAATCCTTAAAAAAAAAATAATTAAATATAGACCTTATTAGACCCTGCAGGAGACAAGTTAAAGTGCTGGAGAGGACTACTGAAGAAGGCCATAGTGGTCAGTTGTGTTGTATGAAACATTAGAACTGCAAATATCTTTTTAGGTAGTATCTCTTACATTCACAGTTCCCATGAGTGAGATACCCTACCCCTACTTACTTACACTGTCCCTTTGTCAGATTCAAGAAAAAACTGTATTACTCAGCAATTACAGAACACATTTAAATTAAATAAGACAACATAGCTAGGAAATGAGAAAGGGATAAAAGCCGGTAAAAAAAGTCTGATAATGAAGACTCTAGTTCTGGTGACTAAGTGATACAGTATCTAAAGCCTTTTCCAGGTTATTGAGATTTTTATTCTTTTACATGGAGAGAGAGCAAGAGGGGGGAGGGGGGGAAGAAGAATCTGTGGTCTGTAAATGATCAGCACAAAAAATAAATTATGGTCAAGTAACTGAACTTTTCTGATGTGTAAATTGAATCATTCCCACACGCTGGTGTTTTATAATTAAAAGACCCTTTTCACTGTGGGAAATTTTACTGAATTTTGTATTAAAAGAAGAAACAAACCATCAATCAGGAGGAGGTAGGGGAACTCAAAGAGCTCAACCCATTAAACTTGAAGAGTGTAGTCGAATACTGAATGACTTGCTCTAGGAAACTGTAGCTCTTTTAAGGCAGGATACTGTACAAACATTAATGAGCAGAATGCGTATCTGATCGCTGTTCTAAAATCTTTTGTAGTCATATAGAAGAACACACTTTCCATTTGGTGTCACAAGATGCAGAATATGGTTTTAAATGAACCCTTTTTGTGAGGTTCACAAGCTTTAAATTACTTGACTTTGGTTACCATTGAGAAAAATCACTGAGCTAAAACCAAAGGGGGAAAAAAAAAACCCAGGTACTTCTTCAGTTCAGTACAGTTGCTATGTAAGTACTGATCAGACAGATTAAGGTTTGCTCACAGCCAGCTCGCTGCCAAATACAAACAATTCTGAGTGGGCACCAACAGCTGCCATTTCAGAGCTCTGGTACCTTATGTGCTTTCAGCTGAGTTGAGGTCACGGCTACAAATGACATTTGCAAATTATTAATCTAAACAAGGCCATCATTAAAAAACATCACAATATGGCATACGGAGGCACCAGTAGTTTCTTGTGGAAACATGAGAACTCTCACAAGAGATTTAATAGTTCATTTTGAGAATGTCATTATTTATTCAATTATGTTCTATACTTGATAAGTCTGGTAACGGTAGAGAATTTATCACCCTGGATCTTCTTTCTTGGATAAAATACATACATCTGTTAAAGTTAATGCTACATGAATTTATCCCCTTTTATATTTTGACCTACACTGTTATTGCAACAACGGTAAATTAGATACAGCAGCATAAATTATTGATAGTGGGTAAGTCAGTAGAACATTGTATATTGAGCACATACTGGTCTATTGTAATTTTGTAGTTTGCTCCGTTCTGTCAGTTAGACAACTGTGTGTAATTTAAAAAGCACCAATGCAATATACGGGTCCCACCAGAGCTTGAGGCTGTAGGATGTTTCATCTTACCTTCAGCTTTCTATGTGGTGTTATGCTGGTGGGTCCCCGATGATCCAGGAATCTGCAATGAGAATAGATTATGAAGAATTTGGTCATCAAACATCTTTTTATTTTTTAAATGTTTAATTATTACAAAATACCACAGTAACTTCAAAAATCAAAACACTAGATGATATTTTTTTCTGTACCATTATTTTCCTCTTTGCATTGTGATATACTATGTGTTCATAAACTGTGTGTCTTTCCTAAAGTCTAAATGAGATGCAGATTATCTGTAATAAAATATTTATTATAGCTGCTGCTGGATTGACATGTTACTACACTGTAAAATGCAATTTTATTTGTTTGAACCATATGGAAGTGTTGATTGTATGTTGAATACTAAATGTAAAAATGGCATTTTGGAGATCCATGTTCATTGTACTTCATTTACTTTCACATTTGGTTCCTTCAGGTCACACATGAAAACGTTCTTTCCTTTCTGCTACTGTGGAAAACTGATCTTGTGTCCCGAGAATTTAATACAAAATTTAAGAGAAAGGTCTTCCTAGCTTTAGCACAGATGATATGAATTTTCAATTGCAGCTTAGCAATTTTGTTGATGTATGCACCAGCAAATATATTATAAATCCCCCTGCCATAGCTTTGCAAAGCCAATGTATTCAACAATAATAAACATAAAACATATGGAAAAGATAATGATTATTTTTTAAAGAAACATAACTCTAATGACACTTAGAATATATACAAAGAGTTATTTTCAGCCAGTATTTTTCATAAGTATTACAAGCTTACAGTGTTCTGAAGTTAACTATAAAATGATTTTCTGTTTTAACAATCAGGAATTTGGGAGTATTTTACATATAAAGACTGAGCACTAATAAATTAAATAGATATGTGGAATAAAGCCCTTGCCAATAACAATAGTATCTGAAAATCATGTTTCATTCTTATCTTTCTTACATTCCAATAATGTTCACATTGCACTGTCTGCCAAAAAGGAAAGGAAAAAAAAGTACAGTATGTCTTGAACTGCACAACAATTTTTTGTTTCTAGAACTCCTCTTCAAACAATAATCCAAACAGCCTACACAATTTTTCTCTGAGCCTTTAATAATGCTGTGATTTTGCAAGTGATAATAATAACTTACGATCATGGATCAAATGTGAAAAAAATGTTCACTTCCTGTACTTGTGTAAATACTTTTTTCCCATGACAACATGTTTTCATTTCACTGTGCTTTCAGCATTTAAAACATGTAGTGTGAAGGAGCATATCGCCAGTATTTTTTTTTATTTCAAGCAAAATAGGTGAAGTGTAAAAGCTCAGCATTTTCTGGCATTTTTTTCTTTTTAAAAGGTAGGCATTGGACTGACTGATCAAAGAATCAGAAGAAGGGGTATCAATATGATCCAAATAATGGTAGTGTACTTGTTTAGGTTGGGATAGAGTTAATTTTCTTCATAGCAGCTTGTATGGTGCTATGTTTTGTATTTGTGACCAAACTGGTGTTGATAACACAGGGATATTTTAGCTGTTGCTGAGCAGTGCTTGCACAGCACCACGGCCTCTTCTGCTTCTCACACAGCCCTGCCAGCGAGTGGGCTGGGGGGGCACAAGAAGTTGGGAGGGGACACAGCTGGGACAGCTGACCTCAGCTGACCAAAGGGATATCCCCTACTATATGAGGTTGTGCTCAGCAGTAAGAGCTGGGGGAAGGAGGAGGAAGGGGTGTTATGGAAATTACACATGCCAGCCACCATAACAGGGTTCGACTCTCGGTTTCTGCATAAGCCAAAAGATAGATTTCTTTATGAAAGTACTTTTTATGAATAGCAATACAGCTTGAGCTGGGTGCCTCTGAAGAGGGACCCTGAACAAAGAAATCCCTGGGCAATTACACCCTTACAATCTAAGTTCCCCACCCCTCACATGATAGTTTGGACCAATAGTAATATTAAGGTCTGGGGTCTTCTTGCTTTTTATTGGTTTGATTTGCTTGCTGTTTCATTACTAAGCGGTTGCTAAGTGGTCATCTTCTTATACAATATCACATCCTCTTAGGTCAGTTTCGGCCAATTCTGTAGTTAGCTATTCAGCATGTTGTAATACAGTTGTTACAGTTCATATACCATGATCTATAGGCTTTGTCTACTCTAGCTATTAATGTTTAAGCTGCTAGCTTTGTCTACTCTAGCTATTATTAATGTTTAAGCTGCTAGCTCTAAGTTTTGACTAACTTTTTCTACAACAGTTCAGAGTTATGGTGTCTGTCTTCCCAAGTAACCGTTACGGGTGATGGAGCCCTGCTTTCCTGGAGATGGCTAAACATCTACCTACCGATGAGAAGCAATGAAGGAATTCCTTATTTTGCTTTGCTTGCGCATGCAGTTTCTGCTTTACCTATCAAACTGTCTTTATCTCAGCCCATGAGGCTTCTCACTTTTACCCTTCTGATTCTCTCCCCCATCCCAGCTGGGGGCAATGAGCGAGCGGCTGTGTGGGGCTTGGCTGCCTACCAGGGTTAATCCACAACAACCAGGAAAGTAATTCTTAATATTGACTTCAAACTTCTGACAGGCAGAGATTAAGAAACAATGTAAGGATCCTATTTTTAGCTTCTGGGGAAACCGGAGTGCATACTACATTAGATCATAATACTGACTGGCTCTGTAGTCTGAAAAAGTGGGTGGATATCTGATCTGTGCAGCCAAGTGCTACCTGAACCATGAAAGGCATTTCCTATGGTATCTGTAAATACAAAACTGGATAATAAAAGTCAATGCAAACTCTCCCACATGGTACTGAGACACAACACACGTCTCCCTAAGTTTATGCCCTGGATTGTAAATGAAAAAAAAGTTCTATATATGCAGACATACATAAAATGAATAGATAGCTTGACTGTACAGTCAATATAAAAATGAAAGAACCTTAAATACTGAAATGCAATTGTAGCAATATGGAGGCAAGGTACTGAAAAACTAAAGGCTCAATGTTAAAAATGCTCTAATGCATGGTGACTAGTTACCAAATCATTTATTCACACCATTTGAGAACCTGGCTCCATAAATCTACTTTTAATAAGGATTTTATACCATTAAGTGTATGATGATTCCATTTAGAGGTGTTGCACATTATACCCACAAAAAGATGAAAATAAGTAAAGTGAAAATTCTGTGATTGTATAGACCTACTTTATTGGGGGTCATCAGTAACATTAAGTCCTCTGGTTCATATACGAACCCAAATACTACAGTGTTTGCATTTTTTCTTTTCATTATAAGCAAGTACAAAACCAAATACACAATAACCAGACTTTTGTCTAACTTCCCGACTCTGAGTGTCTAACCATTCCTATGTGTGTAATCTGAATATCTGCACAATAGATCTTAACACAGCCTGCTTCAGGAATTCTGAACCCCAGACAGCAAAGGAGCTGGAAGGCAAACCTGAAACGTTAATGTGTAGAAATCTATGGCAACAATCTTAAATTTTATCCTTGTGTTTTCTGTATGTGTTATCAGTTGCAGGAATTTAATCTTCCACCTCTGAAGGGCAGGCTAATGAGTTCTAAGCGACAACTTCACAACTGTCAAGAATAGATATTTAAATTCAAGAAAAAGCAGTAATTCTTATTACTCTGCTCCTTTCAATATTTCCTATTTCTAGATTTAGGTGACCCTGTGCTCAAAATTCTTCCCTTCATGATTTCATTCCTAGGTGACTAACTGTCCTGATTCATTTAACTCATATTTCTGAATATATTCCTAGCATTGCATACTTGAAAGTCAAGCTCGGTGACACTCACTGCCAACATATTTAACTCCCTTTGATGCTCTGATCTTCATTTACTGGAGCATGATCAAAGAGTGCTGCCCTCAGAAACTTGGGAAGGAAAACTGAAAATAGCAGCCAGTTAAAGTCCAACAAATAGCAATGGAGGCTCATCCCAGATCAGCTCTTCCTGAGGTGCTCAGATGTGGAATTTTTCACCAGAATCAGTCTGATTAATCAGTCTGCTAGTTTTAACAGGAAATGTACCATTCAGCAGAGGGGTTACGATCAGGATATTTTATAATTAAAAAAATGAACTGTTAATCTATAGTAGTTCAGCTCATGCACAAACTCTCACAACAGACCCAGGACAAGAATCCCAGCATCCTGAAAGGCACTGCTGTGTAAGAAAAAGAAGAGGAAGTTATTGTTATCAGAACGAGCAACTGCCAATCTTCAACAAGAAAATTAAAATTTCATCTAATTGTTCCTAACTAGCTTCTGGAAGAAGACAATGGAAGGTCATATACGATGACCCTAGTCCAGACAACAGGGCAGCAATACATTTCCCTGGCCTCAGCTGCCTTGCCCGGAGGCAGCAGGTCTCCCATAGGTCCTAATCCCTATGGGACAAGACACATGGTTAGACAATGGCATCAGTTTTGAGCAATTCACCAGAGATACCAATTCTTGCTTACCACCCACACAAAGTCAGTGGAAAATTTATTATATGTACTGAGATGGAACCTTTCATCCCATGGAGAAAATGCAAAATAGAAGAGACTGTAAAACATCAATGCTATTTTATGTAAAAATGACTCAAAAAAGCTTATAAAACTTTACCACTGCCTGCCAGATAAAATACTGAAATGATCCATCACATCCTATTTCTTTGACTATCAACTTTAAAGGTCTATTAACTTGGAACTTGAGTGATTATATTGCTGTGTTAACAGCTATGAGAAACCATACGTTGATTTGAATTGGAGAAGAATACCTTGCACACCAGAAAAATAGTTTTCAGTTTCAGGACACTGAACTGGAACTTAATTTCCCACTCAGTTATATGTTGAGATGGTAAAAATGTGTAGTGAGTTTTTCCATACAAACATTCTCTCTCCACCTTTGTTGGTAAGGACTCTTGAAAACCCTAAGTAACAATGACTCAAGTGTTTGTAAATTGTGAAGGAGCTACTGTAAGGTAGATTGATGTTGTTATCTAACAAACAACAATTTATGGCACAGAAACTAAACAGGTAAGTAGCTTCTTGCAGAATAGGACCCTCCACACAGGATTTCAGTAAAAGTTATATGGAACAGAATGGATAGGGCTAGACATTTATCATCATCTCAAAGAAACATCCTGACTACTTATGTGAATAGTGCTCTTTTGTAAATTGTATTTGAGCCATGTCCCTAGACACAACTGGAAAGAGTCCTGAGCCAAAGATCATGCAGGGCATTTTTATTTACTAGTTTATTGAGTTGGCTCATTGGCACAATTGATCCAAAGTTCTTGGTAACAAATGAATTAGAAACAGCCAAGAGTTGCAGTTCTATGGAGAATAAATAATGCTAGGTTCTCAGCACCAGCCTCATTCAGTATGAACGAATGGAGCTTACAGCCTACCGCAGTAAGCGATAGTCTGCTACCATAATGCAAGGATACCATAATGCTACCAGGCATGCAAGGAACCAGAGACCACAGTGTTTGTACAGAGAATAGAAGCTCTGATGTAACCAACTAACCAAAACTGAAAGGCACAGTGAGAACAGATTTCTTGGGTCCAGGTAAATCCACTGGGGTACAAGTCATGTAAAAAATAAAACAAAATAAAATTTAAAGAATATTGGTTTTTATATATATATAAACCTATAGGGTTTTTTTATATATATAAAACTATAGTTTTTTATATATATAAAAAACTATAATCATACACATAGTTTATATAGAACAAGTTTGCATAGAACAAATATGTATAAAATACTATAGTTATGTATAACTAGCTATATATGTGTATATTTGTATAAATCTATAGTTTTATAATCTTTGATTATATATAACTACATATATAATTGTTCCGTACAAACTTGTTACATTGTTGTTTGTGTGACAAACCCAGCACACTCTATACAGATATATTATTTTATAACCTTGTCACAGTAAAACCTAATAACATAACTGTATATTAGTAATAAAGATTTACCTCCTTCTACACAAGCATGTATTTTTTATTTAATTGCAACAGTAATATGTCTATATGGTCTCCACAGAACCTCAACATGCTGTTAATTCATTTGGATATTAACAGTGATGTGCATCCACTAGAGCTCCTGTCAGTAAATGTGAACAACTGTTTTTAAAGACAGCCTTGGAATATGCAACATTTTAATCTTAAAATGTCATTACTTAGAAACTATGTACTTCAGCTTATAAGTAACTGTTTGGGGTTTTTTTGTCAAAGGTTGTTTAGCTCATTTTCTGTATCTATGATATCCTTTTGCATAGAACAGATTCTTAACATATTATTTTCATGTTCACAGTATTACTGCTAAAACCTGCTGAGATGCAACCTCACAGCTATAAAGACGCCAGTTACCTGTCATACATGCTTAAAATAATTGGTATCATAGGAAAAGCAACTCGGCAAAATGTGACATTAAAGAACAGGCATCTCTGTGATACAATGCAGAACATATGTTAAAAATATGTAATAATTAGAGCACTGCGCATTCCTTTTCATATCAAACCTGGCATTGCTTAAACTATTTGTAAGTATGGATTTCATGCTATAACTACTGGTTCTTGTGAACAAAAGACCTCTTTCTTCAATTACATGTTCACCCATACCATGCAACTTCTTCAACTTCACAACACTTTATCCCACACGAAGTCCACTATCAAAAACAAACAGAAAAACAAACTACACTTTCATTATCAATTATCTATTGGATTTTTCCTAATAGAAAGAGTAAAACATGCAAGAAAAACAGGGCTAAAGGTAAAAGAGTTTAAAAGCGACTGGAATATTTAATTGCTTAAATTATTGTGAACAAGACTACATTAATTTCTGCACTTTTATTAACTTTTAAAAAAAGCTTTGAATAAGCATAAACGAACAGCATGCCTTATCTTTTCAGCTTGGATTTATTCCTTAAACAGAAGAATGTTTTTTCTGTTTACATAGAATACAATTAGTTTTGCTGCTGACGGCACTATGAAAAATGCATCCTATCTAGCAAAACATACAAAAGTGTCAATATATATTCTTGAAAAGTCTAAAGATGACTCTGTGGATATGAAGACAATTATAGGACTACAAAGGCTACATCTTTACATTTACTTTAGATTAAGTTGTATCATCATTATTATTGTATGCATAGACCACTTTTCTGCCCCTCCCTTGATTCTGTATGTTTGGATCATGATGAACAGTCACATGAAGCTGAGAACAGCTGACTTGCATGGAATGATATGACAAGGAGCTTTTTACCATAGATTGCCGCTGAATGCTTAGCAGGGTAAATTTTGGCAGTTCTGAGAGAAACCTAACATATTTGAAAGCCAGTTGTCAAAGAATGTTAGCATTCAGATCTGTACTGTCTAAAATCTCACATTATTGTTAATTAAATGGAGTTTGTCTTTTAAAGAAACTCTATTTCTTCACTGATTAATCAAATAATTACTATTTTAATCAGTTTTGAGATTAAATTCTGGCCCATCAAAAGCTGTACTTCTAACAAGAGCCAAAAAGATGCTGAAAATGCAAGACCTTCACAACTCTGATCCCAGCCCAAGCACGCAACATTTTTAAGTGGTTTTTGTCCCCTCATTCCAGCTGCCAACATCACTGAAGGTGGTACATAGATTTCACCAGTTCCCATGTTTAAACCAGACATATGAACACATGGTAGTTAATTCGGACTCAAATGCTATTCTAAAATGTCAAACTCTCTTCTTCCCCTCCAAAATCCCAAGTTGTCTCATTTCTCTATTATGTTTTATCTAGGTATTATCTGCGTGATATCTACGTATCTATTTCTATTGTACTGAACTGCAAATTTCCTTCAAATAATTTAATTTGTATTATGTCATGTATTTCCACCAGCTCTTCAAGTTATGCAGAAATATAATCACTGTCTGGTAGGTGATCAGGCTAGTATTAGGTAAGTTGTAATTAGAGCAGAAAATTCAGGGAAAACTGCTGTGTCATATTTTAGAGGTAACATAAAAGCCTCAAATAAATAAAAATTAATTGAATAGAATGTAATTTATCCTTTTCAAAGATTTTTTGCAATGGATGTCACAAAAGTAATATCCAAGTCTAAGTTAGTTTTGAAATATGCAAAGTCAAATGAGATCTTATTCACTAAAACTAATCACCCTAGGCTAAACCTGTGTGTGGTTTTGGATGCAATGTTCTTTGCACTTCTTTTTATTTTTGAAGTCTTTTTAGAAAGGTGTAAAACAGTAAGGATGAGAAAAGAGGGGCTAAGCCTTTAAAGGTTTTGACGGTTTGCTCTTCAACACCTATAACTGGATTTTCTGAAAGAAACCAAGTGAAATACTTAAAAAGCTTATGCTGATCTGCAAACATTTGCCTCAAGCATATTTTTTTTTTTATCAAACTCTTTAATAATACTTTGAGAGGATGTAAATTCTGTCTCCAGCTTATTTTGGAAGTTTTGAATAGAACAGGTAAATGAGGGTAGGCCTTAAAATCCAAGAAGTGTTTTGGGGCAAACCAGTGCCCTAGACAAATATGGTTACTGATAGACATCGGTGGGATATAATTGCCCTTGTCAACCTTGAACACAGAGTGACTAAATATCAGGAACAAAAAGTCAATATTACACCAACTGTGCACTTAACTACAGTGTTTCTGTGTTCACATGGAGAACACAAACATCAATTTATTGTGTGAGAGCTACAATCCTTTCAGAAATCAGTCAATCTACTGTTTTATTAATGCTATTGCTTACACTGAACCAAACACGTAATATGAAGACTTGCCACGTCAAATGTAGCTCCCAGTTTCCAGTTTAAAGATTTGATTTTCCTCTTTGAGATGTGAATTATCCTTGAGACCAACTCTACTAATATAAATGCGAATTCTGTGAAAAGATCTATGCCAGTTATATTTCTCCAAGCCTGCAGAAAAGTGCTTGGTATTGCCTTTTACTTTCATACTTAAATATTTATACACAGAAACCCCTTTTCTAAGATCTGAGACAAGATGGACACAAAATATAATTGCAATTAGAGATATGCTGAGCTTCCAGAAAAATATGTCTGGAGACTAAGTCATGAAGAATACCTGCTGATTCCTGGGTAGTGTGGGTACTTAACTCACCTGCATGCTGTGCATCTAGTTACTGTTTGTATTTCACAGGAGAGATCCATTACCCATATCAATAGTGGGCAACCAATTATAACCAGAACATATTACTTCAACTATCATAATATATTAGGTTGCAAGTGGCAAATCATGAAGATGATCTACGATAATTAGAGCAAACCGGCAGCAAGTTATGCACATATGTGATTCATCAGCAGAGAACAACTTTACATGCAAAAATCAACAGTAACTACTACATTAGGTAGACTGGAGTCTTCACCTTCCTCCTGCAGTTTGCAGTGACAGGAATACCAAAGACCAGCTTTCATTATTTACCCCAAAGTACTAATGCTTCTGGTTTTGAATTATGATTTTTACTGCCAGAATTTCTATTCCCCTAATGGTAAATATATACTTTTCTTTTTACCCTGGAGATGCACACATTATTATGAGTAAAATACCAATAGAGAAGGCCAAAGTATAGTGTTTGTCTCAGTGGAAAACTTATGTCTATTCTGAAAAAGTTTGTTCACAGACTGTATCTAATTTATGTCTTTTTATTGGTCTGAAGTTTTTTAAGAAATTCATATGTTTCCTGTAAAAGAAAGCAAAACCTGATTAACTTTTTTCAATATAGACTCAACTAATACAGGCAAGAATCAACGAGTTCAGCTGGAATGTGAGAAAAAAATTAATGGTGTTTCAGAGGATTTTTAGATAAGGTCTCTTATTGTTATGTGCACATTACAGAATTAGAAACCTAATACAGGTATCTGTGCACTAAGGTATATGGAACATTTATTGCTAACAAAACAATTACAGTCAATGAGGCAGTCTCTGTACTAAATCAAAGTGAACTCTTTCACTGAACTACTCTATAGTGGATACAGTGAAATCCCATCAGAAGATCATCTATTCCTTTTATTTCTCTTCCTACAAATAAGATAGAGATTCTTGTAACTAAAGGTAGATAATTTAATCTTGTAGATTTTATGATCTTTATATTTTTAGTCTCATTAAAAATAATGGGGGATGTTAGAAGACATAAAGCTTGATTTCTGTACGATTCTTTTATATGTATTTGCATTTGTGGTATCTTCAAAAGACAACAGAACTATTGTGCCATGGCATAAACAGCATGGCATTTAATGTCATTTTTTCATACTGAAAGATAGCATAGCTTTATATACATTATCAGTTTGATTCTCCATTGATAACAGTGAAAGTATTTCTAATAATCTGAATTAGCTGCTTAGATACTATATATATATAATAATATGTAGGACTAGCTGAAAAGTCCTGAAAACATCACAACTCCACAAAATTTAAAACCAACAAAAAAACATGCGTGCTCCACAGCACTTGCAGTCTGAAAACTGATATTTAGGAAGTGGGTGACACTAGGAAGTGAAGTGAATAGAAATTGAAAGATAGAAATGAAGACAATTTAGTTTTAATACTCTTTGGGGTTTATTTTGTGTGCAAGTTTTCATTCAGCTACATAGTAATCTGGAAAAATTATATGTAACTATCCAGGCTCCAAGTCTATTTGTCCTTCCTTATCATGATGATTTTGAAAGATTTTCTCTCTCTCTCTTCCTCTCATAAAGAGCAAGCAAATAAACATTACTTATACCATGGCAATTGCATAGCATTGCAGTGTCAGGGTTGCAATTTTACATCACTGTAATTTGCTGTGTCTCAGCTCAACATTGCTAATTAAGGGTACCTTAAAAGGTGCATCTGTACTGTAACCTCCTTTATTTAAAAAAAGAAAAAAGTTTTGGGGATTTCTCCAGGAATGCATAATTCAACAGTCATCTCTGATGAGCTGCTTCATCAGGGAGAGCTATTTGTTTGATACAACAGCTGTGAATGGTACACAGAAGTGGAATGAGTGAAACTTGATTGTCAATAAATACAACACAGTCTGTGTGGGAATAAATACCCCTTTCTATATATTCAAAATGGCGGATTCTAAATTCTGCTTAGAAAGAGAATGTGGGAGTCATTGTGACTAGTTCTCTAAAAACACCAGCTTCCAACCTCAGTCAAAAAAGCAACATTAGAAATTATTAGGTAAAAAAGCATAGCAGTAAACTTTTTTTACTGCTATAAATCCATCCTCTGTATATTCATGTTAAACACTGAATTTCTGATCACTGCACCTGAAAAAAATGCATCAGACCTAGGAAAGAGGCAGAAAAGGCAGGAAGAATATGGAGGGATTCTGAAGTCATTCCATACTGGAAGACAGTGGAATGGACCAGAGTTTTTCCGCTTGAAAGAGATAATTGAAGAAGGATATGATAGAGGCCTATATAATGATATATAGGGAATTCTCATTCCTATGACATTAGAATAGGGATCTTTTAATTCAACTATCACGAGAGAAGGTCTAAAAAAATGAACGCAAAGGTTTCCTTAACAAAAAGTATAATTAAATTGTGCAAGTCACCATCACCAGACGATGCAGCCCAAAAGCATGAATAATTCAGAAGGCCTAGTGAATTCATTGATACCTACTAAACATAACGACCTGAATCTGATCTCCGACATAACAAGACTTGAAGCCACTGACTGCCAAGTGGTGGGAGGGTATATGCAGGGACGAATTGCCCAGAATGTTTCTTTTCTTGTACTTTCTTGAGATGTCTCCTACTTGTTCAACTCAATGAGTTTGTATCTTATGCATCAAAAGTAAACCATGCTAGACTAACCTGGTTCCTCTCTCTAATAAAATAACTGTTTTCTTTCTGGATATAGGAAATACAGTAGCTCTCATCCATCACCATTAGCCAACTGATGGAATGCCACATTAACTGAGCTCAAGCTAATGGAGGTTGGATAGGTAAGAAATTGTCTGAAGGTGAGATACCTGCTGGAAGTGGTGAAAGCCAGACATAGAAGAGTTTCTCAGAGCCTGATTTTTCAGTTATGTGATTTAATATTTTCATTAGTGGTCTTGGCATAAAATAGTAGGAGCATGTTGATGAAATGTTTTGATAACACAATGTAAGCGGAGGTGCTCCAATACAGAAGAGGACTGTTATATCATATAGGAAACAATGGATGACCTTGAGGACTGGTGTAATAGAAATGGGATGAAATTTAACAATAGCTAATGCAAGATTATATATATATTAAGTATTTCTGTTAGAAACTGGAAGCTAAATCTCTAGAAACAACTGAGAAGAATCTGTTGTATTAGTTGATTTCAAGATGACCATATATCCTGATATAACACCATAAAAGCTAATAAAACAGTAAAGGCTAATAAATTCTCAATCTTATGCTTTCAGTTCCCTGTTTTATCCTGAAACTTCTTACATAGTGTGAAGTATCCAGATTTCCTAATATTAATGTTCAAAATAACCATCCCTGATGTCATTATTGTCCCAGTACCTCTTTGCTCATATCATCAGCATACTCATTTGAGAAATATTTGTTAGGTTCTACCAGACTTCAGTCACTACTATAAGAAAAATGTGTGTGTGGGGTCAAACACAGAGAAATACTCAATTCATTTTTAAGTATACAGTGATTGTATACTCACTGGTGGCTTTTTCCAATTTCCAGAGTTATACTGATCTTTCTGAAACCTCTCTTGATTAACATCAGTACCATAAGCAGAAAATAAGTTTTTGATATCTTTCCATCACTGAAAGAAAATATTTTACAATACTAAAAAGCTAAAGACAGGGAAGATCTTATAAATGTATAAAAAAAAAAAGCTGATCTTTTAGAGATAGATCTGAATGTTATATAGAAAATAATTTACCATCTGGAATACTTATGGCTCCTTATGCCATTTCCCTTGGAATGCTTTTCATAAGGAAATCCCCAGACATATTTTCTAATGTTAATTTATTTTTCAATGTCATTGCTTTCAATTGTCATTCCATTATGACAAATGATTTTATTAGATAAATACTAGATGCAGAAGAAGTCTAAATGAATTACAAATCACATTACTGAGAGGCAGGCAATATAAAAGTGGTATGTAATTTGCATAAGTTACAAGTTATAGACAAAACATTTTGTGAGAACTTCTACGGGGGGCTCAGGTGCCACTCTCTAGTAGTCTGATTTGATTTATTTCACGGAATTGGCTGTAGACACTTGCTCTGTTCTTATACTCTTACTTATGCAACTTCTACTGATGATGGTTTTGGAGAGATGTTCTTGCAAAATCAGATACCAAATTCAGCATATCAAAAGTCTGAACTGAACAACACCTAAAATTACTAATGGAAGCTCAGCTCCTTCCTCCGACAGTGTTGTGTCTGGCGTTTAGTTTTTGGACCAGGAAACGATTAAGCCTTGGATGTTACCACAAAACAAGAACAAGCTACAAGTTGCTAGATCTCAGGGCTGTAATGCATTAAATTTTCAAGGAAGTTTGTTACAAATAACATTGAGTGTTCCTACAAGACAGTTCTCCTTTAAAAGTTACCTTAAAAGTAAAGATTTAAAAAAGTTCCAAACATTTGTCCAAAAAATTCAAACATCTACTTTGCTCCTCTGGCTTGCTATCATTTATAGTAAGAATAGACAAATTCAGGCCTTTATCTTACCTTCTACAGGAAAGAACTGTACGTTTGTTCACAATACCCTGGGACTCTCTCAGGCTTTAACTGAATTTTTCAAGTAGAACTGTGTTACTCTTACACTTGGGGGGGGGGGGGGGTGTGCTACAAATTTTTTTTCTTCTTCCCCTCGTTACTGAGGAATAGTTCTTTTAAAAAATAACCTATGACTAGATTTTCAAAAGTTTACTTATTATAGAGGCTAATCTCAGAATTTTATAGTGCAATGCAAACATATTTACATACACGTACACAGAAACACATGTACAGAAGCACAATACACAGGATCATTTTATCCTGACTGACTCTAATCTTATTTATAAGCTTGTTTCACCTTCAATTTAATGATGTTTCACCTTCAGTTTCAGTTGGAAGAAAGGACTTCAGCCATGAAAACTACCAGTTAAAGTTCGTTGATTTTTGTTATTAATATAGCAATATGAAATGTGTCTCTCATGTCTAATTCAACATTTATATTTTGTTATGTCAGTCAACAGGTTATTGGATCTTCTCAATATAAATAATTTTTTGCTTCAAGAAAAGGACAAATTTGCCTAGTAAAGTTCAAGTTGGGCTAGCAAAGCAAAAACACCTCCTGAAAAATCCCCTGGTAGGTTTGTAATTCAGTAGTCTGGAAACCTATAGCTAGTCAACTTCTTTCCTCTAGCAGAAGGTATAGACACGATGAAAGAAAATAGTCTGAATGAATTATGAATAATTAACTGAACGTGATGTAATATGAAGTCACCAATACACTACTACAGGAATTAAAAAAAAAAAAGCTGTAGTAAGTCTTTTACATTTGCTTCATACAAATACTTTAGTCACCAAGAATTCTCATCACTTTGAACATAATTTCATTCCATGAGTGTAAAATACTTTCATATTTTATACATAAAGTCCTTGTTACCTATTTTTGAAGTTGTCTATCAGTTATGCATCAGGATATCAGTCTCTGGCATTCTTCAAATTCATGGAAATGCTTAAGAACGGGAAGTGAGTTCAAGTTATTTTAATGGTGTCCAAAATGATGTTGAAGTTTCTTATTCTAAATGAATCAGCTGAATCAGGGGCTGATTCTGCAGTGTTTAATATTTATTCATCATTAAAGTCTGTGCTTTTCTGAGGGATTTCCATCAAAAAAGGAGTTTTCATTTCTAAAGAATCCTAAACACTTTTAGAACTTTCTATATCTGTATGGCTTTAAAATACATGCATGGCTATTTCTGAGTTTGAAAACAGTATTCACTCTCATTAATTCATATGTAATCCTATTCTGACCATTCTGCATCTTTATGGATTATTGATTTTTAGACTGTGTAGTGATGCTGGTTTAAAATTGAACTATTCATCCAGTAACATAAATTAAATATCAATTTGTCTTTTGTGTATTGCAAAATATTCATACTGAACCTCAAATGTATTTGAAAAGGTAAGGAGCAAATCACAGTCTGATCTGGTAAAACCATGCTAATGGTTTGGCATCTCACATTTCATATAAGGAAAATTTACAGAACATAAACATTAAGACAATTTAAAAATACACCTGTAGAAATGCTGTCAAAACATTAGACATACCTTTGCAAACTTTATTCAATCAATAGAGGATATTTCAGAAGACAATATGGAGAGGAAGATCTTCTGTTAAACTTTACACATCTAGACTTCATGTAGCTCAGTAATGAAAGACTAGAAACTCAGTTACACAGTCAATAGAGTGATTTATACGTCTCTAATGGCAATTCCAAAGACCTAAATTAGGAGCTTACCTCTTGCTATCAATTACATAGGGCTCCCAATTACATAGGGGGGTGTAAGCACTTAACTTTAGGTATTTAAGTTAGAAGGCTGAACCTAGATCTTAAAGTCAGACACCAACCTGTTGATTACACCCTTATATTTTGTTCTTAGTATTGCTTGAAAACTCAGACATTTTTTCACAGATATTCTATTGTATGGATGTTAGAGACATAAGTTACTGTTCTAGGAATAGGTTAATCAACTTATTATGTCCAGAGCAAACTTCCTTTTTACAGCACAGACAAAAATGTCATTCTTTCTTATTTAATTACCCATTAATTAACCAAAGTACAGTTGCTTTACATTTCTGAAAAATACCAAAGGTCCTATCATTCGGTAAGTTTGTAACTGACAACTGGACAGAAGAGAGAGAATATGAACAGGGAAAACCCAAGTGTGGGATTCCAGGTAGTAGTCTCTTAAAAGGTATTTAATGAGTAAAGTTTAACATCTGTAGTCAGGAAAAGAGAAAAAAAGCCAACCAACATTGCTCCTTCCCTCTCCCCAGTAAAACCTTATCAACATGCCTATTAAGACAATGAGGAGAAAACTAATTAAAGTAAATTAGCTTAATGTGCACAGGCTGGATAAAGACAGATCACTTTTAAAAATCCAAGAAGATAATGGTACCCATTTGGGATACGTTTTTGGCATTTTTCATATAAATTGGACAGTTTTAGAGGATAAATATGGAAGAGAAGTCCTTATAGGCAATTATGTCTTTACAGTGCTGGTGGCTGACATCATAAAAGTATAATTTTAATTGCTATTAATTGTGTTAAGTCTACTTTTATTGAATACTTAATGCCATCTCTGACAGTTGTAGTCATTTATGTACTTTAATGAAGCTTCTTGGTAGAAGTTTGGACTTATAGGGTCATTTACACTATGTTCAAAATAAGGCATGTTATCAGCTGAGAAGTACAGGTTATAAAGACACTGATTTTTGCCTTCTCAAAATTTTTTCATTTTCATTAGCCTTATATGGATGACTATAAAACCAATTTCTGTCTCATGTTTTAAATGTATCAGAATTTACTAAATATTTTTTAAAGAAACAGTTACTGCACAATTTTCCAATATGAAGCAACCTCTCTGTTTAATAAGAAAACTGAATTTATAGAAGCTGATGAATGACTAAATGACACGAATTCACATTAATATTATGCCTTTTGGGAATACAGAATGGGTAAAATAAAACCCTGAAATCGCTTTGGCATTCAACTACAAAACCACTCATTAGTTTAACTGAATAGGGTTGTCTGCTGGAAGAACTTGGCCCAAAGATTTAAGAATAGATAAAATAGTGGAAGAAATGCAAAATAATAAAGATAAACCAAAGAAGTATTTAACAACATAATTTTATATAATGCAGAGAAAAATAATGTTATCGACTTTACATTTCTGTACTAAAATTCACATTGTTCTACTGCCGATAGTTGTAGGTCTTCACTGCTAGTGTGATTTGCATTATTAAATTATGAGAAATTAATTTATCTCAATCAGTGCTAGTTTCAATATTTGTGATTAGTAATTGCCCCAGTCGCACTAATGGGACAATATATCTATTATTGCTTTTCTGTCTGTTTTCATGCCTATTTAAATTAGTAGCAGCATTATATACAAAATAAATTATTGAATGGGGTAGGAATGTGCCTCAGAGAACTCCCAGGCTCTTTGGAAATCCTAGCCCGTTGTCAGAACAGTGCAAGGCATACTTAACAGAATGGGCTACCAAAAACAAAAAAAAAAGGGAAGAAGAAAAATTAGGCAAAATATACCACTTTTTTGGCTCAGCTATCAGAAGACATTACAATTAAGGCGATGCTCCCTAATGGATCTTGTAGTAGAGGGTTTTATGTAACCGTGGACTGAGATTTCTGAGCGTTAGTTCCAAAGACATAGCGGAGTAAAATACAGCTGCTGGCTATCCATCATCACTTTCACTTTGCTATCTCTGAATCATGTAAATCAAGTTAGAAGGCTTACAACTAGGATTTTGCAGTCCTGAAGTCGAAGTTATTGTCTTTGTAATTTGGTCCTTGTTGCAAAATTAGGTGGAATGCTCACAGTTAATTTTTAGACAACTAAGGAATGGACATCTGCTGCTTTTGTTAAAAAAAAGCCACCAAAACCCAATAAACTAGAAAACTTTAGAACATGTGAAAGCCAAAAATATCTAAAGGTTGTGTTGTTTTAATCTGAAAACCAGATGAAATTTATATTATTTTAAAATTAAAAATAAAAAATATTTTAAAGCTTATTACAATATTAGTAATAGATAACTTGAATATAATAATTTGTAGATATGCCAAATATTCTACATTTTTCATGACCTATGATTGATTGCTTTACATATATATCTCAATACACAATAGGTGCACCTGATAGCTGTAGTATCTCTTAGAGCAGAGTGGACTCGAAGATTTGCATGAAACCAGAATGCTTGATACTGTAAAAAAACTGGTTCTAGGAATACTCCATTTTAAGGTGACTCTAAAAGAAAAGCAGAAAATGTCTGCTTTTCAGTAAGAATTTTTATTTCTTTATTTATGAGTTATTTAATTATTCAATAGCTCTATTCGCATTTAAAGTGTTTCATTCCCAATTTATCCAGGACACCAGTCAGTTTTGCTTTTTTGTCCATATCTAAACACATTTTTACCTGAAGACATCCCATAAGAAGAAAGATGCCCGCAGATCACTATAGATTTCCTATTCCTGAACTGCTTTATTGGTATTAATTATGGTAGTTGTCTTTATATTAGCAAAGTGAACATTAACATAGGATAAGACTGTTTTTGCAACACGTAAGGAACAGACATTTAATAACAGCTTTCAATTTGCTTCAAGTGTTTTTACATTATTTGAGCAGAAGTTTTATTTGAACAAAGTCTGATTTCTCAAAACAACATTAATCAAATTTGCCAGAAATGGAGCAGGCTGCCTATTTTTAAGCCTCCTCTCTTTTCCTTGCTTCTGTATCTTTCCTTTTTATGATAACCAGGGAAAAGAAGCCTTTTTTAAAGACAGTGCAATTTTTAGCTAGCCAAGGAAAAACACAACATGACAATGAGTGAAATGACATAATGAGGAACAAATATGAAGGACTGTTGTTGAACTGAACACCCACCTTCCACTATAGCAAAAGTGAAATTAATCTGAAAGGCCACAGAATAACTAGTGTTAAAGTGCATAAGAAAAGACTCTTGGTTTTCCTGTTTTTTTCACACTATTTATGGTTTGTTAACTCTCAGGCATATGAAGTCGCATATATACACTTTGCTTTACATCTCCCAAAGTGACATTTAGCAGCACATGGGGAAAACAGTGAGAAAACTGATATAGTAGATATAATAAATATATTTAAATCTATAAATTTTTAAGTATTCTGAATGCTTTTTCTCAGTGCATGCGGAGTTACCTGTGAATAATTTGAAGAAGTCAGAAAAAAAATTTGATAGTTTTTTAAAGCTGACTTGAATTTGAGGTCTTTAGAAAATGAGAAAGCATACACTAAAATTAAAGGTCGATAGTATCATCAGAGTGATCTTTATTTGAAGTTTTTGGTCTTACAGTTCTCTTTAGCACTAGAAAGAAAACTTAGCTGCATGCTGGATTTTCCTTAAAACATAGATTTGTAAAATATGGAGATAATAGGCAGTATAGGTGAAGCATGTGATTGTAACATATGCATTAATCTTTTTTCCAAACTGCATCTGGAAGATGGTGAACTTTTCTGGATTTGAGATGACACTGTAGAACACGGTAACTATGGTAAGGCCGAACAAGAGAAAATATAGTCCTGGGCAAGACCAGGAATGAGACAAAAACTGGAAAAATATTGTGTTGTTCAAATGTGTATAAAGTTAGATAATGGGAAAGTTAGATTAAAAGTACTGGAACAGGGTACCTACAATCAACACATTTTCAGCTGTTTTCATGAGCTACCCCTCACCGCCTCCAACACTACAAGGTACTGCAAAGGAGAAGTAGAAGGGTGACAAGAATCAGAACTGAAAAATTCAGATCCCGGATTTTATTTAGTTATTACTTATGTTTATTATGAAGATCTAGTGATAGCTTTTCACAATCATCTTGCACATGGCAATGCATTCATAAGGAGTGCTTGCTTTATCTTCTTCCCTATCTCCAAGAGCATTTCCCTCGCTTTGTCTCTTTTCTATTCCATTTTCAGCCTCTACTCCCTTTTCCTTTTATTTCTCAAACTCTCTCTGCTTGCATTTCAGAAGCATATCTACTAGTATATTTTTCATTTAATAGCTGTACATGTATTTATTATTTATCAAGTATTTTTATGAATCATCCCTTTTTCTATCAAGCAGCCATTCACATAAGAGTCTATTAGGTGTCTTAGGTAATTTTTAAGTAAATGCTTATCTGAGTAAATAGTTTTAGATTATAAATTGCAGAAACTACAGTATTTTCCTGTAAATTACCAGAGCTGAAGTCTCCATCAATTCTCGTAAGCGATACAGTTTTTGTTGTTTGCACTTCTGTCATGATTGGCACTGAATATATTTTTAAAACAAGTAGATTTCATGACTTATTATAAGCAGAAAATGAAATGTGAAATAATATCTGTGTTAATCAGCATAAAGTTTTTGTCTTCGAAAACACCAATCCAAACACCTACAGTACAAAGCTGCTCCCATTGCACACACTCTGCAAGCCTCTTCTGCATGTTAAGCTATTTGAGTTTTTTTTATTATTATTTCAGTTTCTATGTAGAACTAACATGGTCAGAAATATCAGAAGGAAAAAAGATGCATGTGAAGATGACAGATGAGTTGCCTTTTGCAGTCCAAATAAATTAATTAGATTTTGATCAAATATATGGCTCACAGTTCACTTTCTCTTCTCATATCTACCCACAGAAAATGTCCTCAACAAAATGAATATATGCTATCCCCAGCATTCAAAAATTCTCATAATATATCCAGGATTTATGTTAACAGAAAAGACAAAATTAAGAGATGAAAGATATGTATACATAGCCAACAGCCTTGCAAAATTTTTAGAAAAAGATATTTGGGAAAAGCTATTCCCAAGCTGTAACATTTCTTCTATTTAACTTCTCCCTGGGAATATTCCATCTTTTATTACAAAGGATTGGAGGGAGAGAGATCCAAATTTTTTACCTCCTAGTTCAATTAACCTCTCAATTATATTGCTGTAATTAAGAATAACTTCACTGAATCAAATGGAATTATATTAAAATAGGTGTAAATGAAAGGAGAATCAAATCCCGTATTTGTAACCTCTACAGTAAAAGCCAATAAATTCATGTCAAGGCTGCAAATATTGCTGCTGGAAATCATAAAAGCTGAACGATCTTCCTCAGTTATGGGTTTTTGTGTATTTGATGGTGTTTATTGGAAAAAAAAATGGAGGTAGAGAATCAGGTATGCTTTATGTGCAAGAGAAGGAAGAGGGCAAGGAGAAGGGCGAGCATGAGAGCAAGAGAGAAAAACATCCTCTAAGGGAGCTGACAGAATGGGAATGGCACAAGGGAACTAGTGGAAGATCAAAATAGAGTTCAGAAAAGTGAGAAAGGATTAAAGGGAGCCCAAGACACTTTGTGAGGATCACAGAAACAGGAAGGGGGTGAGAGTGAGGAGATGGAGAGTGGCCACAAGGAGTATTTTACTGGCAGTCAAAATGTCCCAGTGATAAAACCATAAAACATGAGAGAAAAGGAACTAAATACAAAAATGTGGGTCAGTTGACCTTAAAGGTCTGTCTGGAACACTTTAAGAGGGAAGAAAGAGGAGTTCAGGAATGACTAAGCCTATATCTGAGGTGCCTTAAAGCAGTGGGGGACTACTCCATTCTTAACACACTTCATTGAGTTTTTGATTTCCAGGACATACAGCGTGAGACAGTGGAATGCAGAGGAAAGATCCTTATATAGAGATATTCACTGCGCTACAGCTATGACTTTATTTTTCAAATAGAGAAGAAACTAGAGCAGTTTTTCAGGAAGGTATCTTGATCCCAGTGGATGTTGATCAATAGACAAAAAGAGGTACATTGATAACAAATGACCAAAATCCACCCAAAAGTCTAACTTAAAGTATAATTTCTGCTTTTATATCTTTCTCTTCCCCTTTTTTAATTTAATCCATTGGCAAGAAATGTTTGACTCTTACTCGAAAAAGAGATTACTCCATTAAAGTAGTACTTGCGCTATTTTGCAAACAGACTAGTTACAACTGCATGGTGCAAAATTCAGCCCCGCTTCCTCCCTGCACTCTCAAGTTGCCTACCATAGACCTCACAGGTCCCAGGCCCATGGAGGCCTCCCAGATTTACCTGTATTTGAAGACAAGGTGTAGAGAACAGCATGTAGGAGATGCTGCGGCTTCTGCTTATTGTGCAGCAAGAGAGACTGAGATGGAGCAGCGCCGCTGCCTCCTCCTTCCTGATAGCTCTGGGGTAGTGTTAGATTATATTGCCAGTGTGGAGGGGATATGAATCACTGAGAAAAATCCTGAAGGTGTACTGATCAGCAGTCTTTCAGTAAGTAAGCCCAAATCTTGGTAACTCTCAAAACAGCTGATTTACTTTACTGTGCCTATTCTTAGCTAAATTATCATTAGGTTACTCAGTCTCCACATGACAAAATAAGCAAAGAAAACATTATTCAATATTAGGCACAAAAGTAAAATTATAAGAAACATTCAAAACCATTATGTTTCTTTTTCCTTGTTTTTAAACTCTCTAGGAAGCAGAAGAAAATCTCAGCTTTGCTCACTGTCCATTCTTGAAAAGCCTGTCAAAGAATAGAGCTGAATCTTCAGAAATATTAAGATAAACATCCATAATAATAGTAATAAAGAACAAGATGTCATGTATCTCCGGTGAAGCATAAAAGTTTAGTACATTATTTAAATGCCTGTTTATTGCTTTACAGATGCCATTTCTTGATTTTCCAGTACTCAAAGCATTTCAATATTTACAATTTTTTATTTTCAAAGCTTTCAAGACTCCCGAGTGTAACCACTAGTTGCCACATTTACATGGCAAATTGCAGCTAACAGGGGAATTACTAAGAGGAGAAAAGAAGCAGTGTTCGTGCTTCTAGAACAGAGGTGATTCACACGGTAGAAATGTGCCTTCCAAAATGCCTAAAACTCCAGGAAAGCTTTGGAGCAGAATGAGGAGGGTCAAATGCCAAAGGACAAAAAACCCCAGCTGGTGCCTGTGGTAGCCCTGACCCCAGTGCAGCAGTTCCGTTCCCCTGCTTTCAGCAGCTGCCTGGGGACTGCAGCACCCTGCTCTGCCCTCCTTGCACATTCAGAAACCTGATAGATACACAGCTGTTGCCACCAAAAGAGAAATTCATCCCGGGCTGTGTGCCAGAATAAGGACTGTGGCACTACCTAAGCCCCACTGAAACCTTCAAAGGCTTAAGAAGCACTTAAAACCTTGTGGTATTTGGCAGAGACTTTTACCAATGTCAGGGAAGGAGCACTAGGCTAAAGTGCAGCACTGGAACCAAATTATTTCTTCTGAAACTAGTGAATGTCACCAGGGAAGAATTTCCTGAAGTACTTCCCCCCCCCAAGATCTGGAGAACTTGAAGAACTCGTGTTTGTGTCCTCAGAACATTAGAAGTATAGCTTGGAACTTAATTTTCTTTCAAACTTTCTTTACAATTTTTGTTTAAATGGAAAGATTTTAAAATGTTTTTATTTAATCAAAATTACATGTTTCAGGATGCCTAAACAAAACCACTTTTCATTTTTTGATAATAAAAGACCTTTCAATCTTTTCATTTCAGTGTCATGAATACACAATACGGTGTCAGTGTATTTGTTTTATTTCTGAATTGTGAACAGACAATGAAAGAGTATTTGGAAGTTCACCTATTTTCCATCCAAAAATGGAACAAACCACAAGTAATACTTTAGTTTTGTGTGTGTCTGTGTATGAAAGTGAGAAAAGCTGGAAAACAATGGGATAGAAAAATCTATATTTCCACCTTGGAGTGATAAATTATCTACTGTACGTGCTAGGTCAGCCTTTTATAATATAATTATCACCAGAAAACCTGGTGGAAATCAAGTAGCATGCTCTGCTAACAAGTAACCATATAGAACAGCTGTGTCCTGCCAGCAAATGTTTTAATAACTTACATGTTCCATGTTTCAGTTTTCTGATTTGTAAAATGGGAGCAGTAGTGCCAATGCATCTTTAATAAAGGGCTTGCTACATACAGATAAAAAGCAATCTGCATGCTGAGTATTTGTTGGCATCTGGACAGTAACGGATATATGGTCTTCACAACTTCCATGGTCCATAAAATCAAAAATCCATTTAGAATACTGTTAGAATAGGGTTAATACTGATAAATGTCCATCAGGAGGTAGTCTGCTGTGTGGTTCGGACAAAATTCTGTCAACATTGCACCAAGGTGTAAGAGTGGAACCACGCTGGAACCGTTCAGGTGATTCCTCTGAAATCGCATGAAAGACAAAGGGTATTTGGCCTGTTTTTAAATGCAATCTGGCAGTTAAGAATTTAAATCCTGTTGTTTTCCAGGAGTTTTAATATGATGCTACTGTCTTACTGCTAGTTACTACACTTATCATTTCACTTTTATGATTTTTTTCTTTTATTCATTAAAAACATTGCCTATTCTAAAAAACACAATGTGAAGGAATTTATATTTCTTTTTCCTCATACTTCTTTCTTCCGTGTTATAAATGTGCCTTTTCTTTGGATTTATTGTGTGCTCATAAATCAATACTTTCATGCAGTAATAAAAATAACTTATTGTAATGGTAACAGCTCCAAAGGACTCCTGACTATGAGTGGCATTTTATTTAATTCAGATCTATGTTCCATTCCCCAACTAATGGCACACTGTGGGTTATAAAGTGATTAAAATTGTTGTCAAACTGGCCTCCTGGAAAGAGGGAGCCAAACTTCTTTTTCTGCAGCTGGTAGATCTGCAGGATCTATATTTGACTCCTACAGTTGGAAAGCAAAGAAAAGCTAGTGTAGGAATAATAAGCCAGGAAATTATGGAAAAATGGCTATTTTTTCTCCAATGCCTCTAGTAAGCATGTTCAAGTAAACAACAAAAACAAAGCAGTAATCAGTATTGCTGTTTCTTGAAGGTTAATGGAAATACGGACAAAGACATTTGCCTACAACTACACAGGAAAACATTAGAAGAGGTAGGAGTATAACAGATCTTTTGAGTCAAGTCTCTAGTGTCTTTATTACTGTATTTCTATCTTTAGTTCTTTAAGGGTCACTGGATTTCTTTCTTATTTTTTAAAATTTATGTTTACTATTTTCAATATTGCTGAAACTTCTCTTCATAATATTCCTGAGAGATACGCAGCCTATATATGGAACTGCTATTTTTTTGAACTTCAGCACTTGCACTCCACTTCACAAACATGATATTTCCCCAATAATGAAGGGAAATTATTAGGAACATTGTAATTAATTTATTAATTGAAGATTCAAAAAAAGATGATGAAGTTGATTACTTTTTGTCTTAGCTTTTGCTAAGGCTAAAAAAAGCCTAAATAATTATAGTTTGGAATCACCTTTACAGCTGATTTTCAATTTGCTACACCAGCGTATAAAAGAGCTGCCACACATAAATGCTTGTTAATTCTAGACAGTATTACTGTATATCAGAAATTTCTAAAACTCCAGAGATATTTTTCAGAGAACTGGTAATCTATGCAAGTTGTCGTAAAAAGGAAATGCAATCAGCCTGCTGTCAGTTACGGCTTTCTGGCTTTTACTATTCTAAGAGAAAGAGATCTACTATCTGTGGTCAATTAGAAGAAAAAACTGCTTCTGAGAGAAGCAATACACATGGGTCCTACAATACAGCCAACTGTACATCCTTCCGTGCTTCTATCTGTTGAAGTATCAATATATACTGAGTGTAATAAATAATATACAGATAAGAGCTGCAGTGACATAGTGTATATTTATGCTTCAGCACCACAATTCCTCTCTTATCTTCCTAAGAGGCAGGATGGAGGTATAACCTTAATCTTTAACCCATCAAATTTAATTTTACCCACCTGTAACCTCAGCTTTTTCTCTACAGAAAAACGTTATATACACACTCAACAGTCACGATAAAAGGAAAACAAAACTTCTGGATACTGACTTAAAACCTAACCTCCCTAAGGCTTAACCTAAAATATAAATACCTGTTTAACATCAAGCAGTTTTTAAAACTCTCCTTGAGATTCCCCCCTTCCCCTCACAGCTTTCTCGATGATTCATGATATACCCTGTATCTGCTCACGCTATGAATCTTTTGAAGTTCAGATTTGTAAGTCACTTTTCTAATAGACCATAACCCACACTAATAACTGAAATAAAAATAAGCCTGTAAAAAGAATAGGTATCTGCTTAAAGGCTGTACATTTATAGCCATATTTTTATGAACCCTGAGCAAAACAAATTCTGCAAAAAGGCCTTTTTAGCTCGCCTTCCAATGAGGAATAAACCATGCATATTCTCAGAGAAATGGTGAACATTTTAAAAGCAAAAAAACAATTCAGTTTTTGCAACAGTTCTTTTAAATACAATAGAATTTAACACTTGGTTTTTGTACTAAATAGATCTCTTCTCTGCTCCTCCCCTGCTTTTGAGTGATGCTTCAAGAAAATCTGCAAACTGGATTGAGCTATATTTCTTTCCTAACTTGTTACCTAACCTATTTGCCACATTCAAACAAGGCAGCACTAACATAAGAGCAGTAATAATCACTGCGGGGAGAAAGCACCCAGGAATCGAACTTAGGCACAGGATGGTCCGGATTCAGTTTCAGCTTTTGATACAGGTTTCCTTGTGACCAGTGGTAAATCTTACCACCTCTGCATCTCAGGATACCAACTATAAATGTTACACGAGCTGGTCTGTTGAGTATAATCATGCCATTTTTACAGCCTTGTTAGCTTAATGTTCTTCCCAGGGCAGTATGTGCTGAAGAGATGTGCCATGCGTATGTATTCTGAAAGGGTTAATGAGTTTCAGCAGTGCTTCATATTCCGTTTTCTTGCTGTAACTTCTCTATATCTGATACTAGATTTAGGACAATGCCCATCATTGCAGAACTAACATACAGAAGCACTGTTGTGTAGAAGTTATATTGTAAGATCACTTAGGACTTGAAACTGCCCCAGGCCCTGTGTCACTCATGAGTGCATATCATAAGACGGCACCGAGAGAGTTAATGTGTACTTTATAAAAATGTATTGTGCTTGTGTATGTTAATTTCATGTTTTCCTTCTGAATGTTTTTCCTATATCTATGTTTATTCTGTGACCTGTGGCTAATGCATGTTTTCTAGCTGAAAGCCAGCTAAGCCTCTGCTGGTACTTGTGATATGTTGACAACATTCAACAGCGCATACAGTATTCTAACAACTTCATGCAGATAAGGGGGGAGAAAATGCATCAGCATTCATGGTTTTATCTCAGATTCTTTGCCCAGATTCCGGTGGTAAAAAAACTTGGAGAAAAGAGAAGGAATGAAATTGTGCTTCATGGACACATTAGTGACAAAAGAGAAGGCACCAATGAGCAATTTCCTCAGACTGAATAGGTGTCAAACAAGAATTCTAGACAGAGCCATCAGGTCCAAAACAAGCAAATGAAGGGATGAGGCTCAGAACTAAATGTAAGTCATGGCTGACTAGTTGATGAAATAGGGATAGCAAAATCAGCCTTCAACCTTCAATGGATCTTCTCAAAGTTCCTGACACGGCTATCTAAAACAGAAGATTGTGACCTGAAATCTTAGTGCCCTGCTAGGTACAAGCCTTACTACTATGAAACTCTGTTATCATGAACACAATGACAGATACAGCTTCTTTACATTTTCCTTAAGAATGCTGTAGTTATGTTCTTTTAAGGCCCCTGCTTCCTAACACCATGATTTACCAAATTTAAGTTCCATTAACTTTTAATTATGTTTTTTCTGTTGAATCCTTTACACTTATAACAATTTGCTAAAGGCTATTCAAGCCAAATGGGAACTTTGCTTCCTCATATTTCATCATATAGTTTCTATTGTCCTTGCATTACTTAAAAATAGTTACTGTAGCATAAACTAATTTTGCTGTTAAGGTTACTGGACTTAATTCTCCGTGCTGCACATTGTTTAATTACATCTGTGTAAATAAATACAAAGCCTAGCAACTCTAATGCTCACTTGTACTGTTATCAGCATTTTATGCATACTCTGCTCTGATGCAAACGGCAGAACGTGAGACAGCTAGGAACCAGTTCTGTCGACTCCACTCCTCAGAAAAGGATTTATACTGAAATCTTGGTGCAGTGATTTGTCTATTCACCTTCACTTCCACTAAGCTCACAAATGAACAAAACCACAAACAAGCTATTATCTAATAATCCAAAAATACTGCACCTGCCACCAAGAAAAAGCTAACCGCTCATATTGATACTGAAGAGACTGATATTTTTAAAAGTAATATACACATATTATGGATTAAATATTAGTGCTTTCCATTTGATTTTTTAAGCTTGAATAAGAGTCATTATTTATATGCAATTCTTAAAATAGTATAGAAAGGAAAAATTAACCATTACAGTCACAGAATGAGACTCTTACAGCCCAAAATTAGAGATCCTCTGTTGTATTTTTACCTTATTTAGGCAATACCATGCTGTAACTAGAAAAATTAATTTTCGCAAAGTACTTAATTAAAAAAATTAAATGAATGCATCATAAGCATCCTGTGAATAGACAGATTCTGTTGGCTGCAGAGTTCATCAGAAAGAGATTTGGGAAATAAGCAGAAAGTTGGCTGATTAAAACTTAATTCTTAAGAAAAAAGAACGATCGCAAAAGCACAAAAAGAATATCCAGATGATATCATACAGGTCACACCTGAAGTATTTGGATTTTCAGCGTGTCGCTTCACACACTGTGTTCTTCCTCTGGTCTGTGCAACAGGAAGGTGCCTGGAATTAGAGGACTGACATTTGAATGAGAGATGAGACATGCTTGGCAAAAAGTCAGCACTGCACAGTTCAAGATCAGCAGTGGTATTTTGTGTGGGCTCAGCTCTGTGTTTTGAATTTATTTTGGAACAGATAATTCTTCTTTTAAGATGAAAGAGAAAGCAATATGAAGTAATGTACACTCAAACATTACAGCTAGACTCACTTTGGCATAAATTTTATGGCTATGTTGCGAAAACAAGTTCTTACTCTTAATCCCTCTGAAGCTTGGAGTCAAAGTCTTCGGGGTAATGCCAGTTCCTGGCAAAACACTACTGAGACTAACCAGTAATAACACTACTCCCAGTTACCAAAATGGGTAATGTAGACTGCAGGAATCCAACCAAGTATTGAAATTCTGATCAAAAGCATTAGCTTTGATTCTTACTGCTGTTGATTTTAAAAAACAGGGATAGAAATATGAATTTTATAATTTCAAATATTGTTAAAAATGCATTACTCTAACATATCACTACATATAGGTAGAAAGTGATTCCAAGAAATAGGGAAACTTGGAAGAAAAAAAGAGGTTTTTTAAACATATCATCCCTGTAGGTCTCAGTGTATATAGGTGGAACAGGTGGCATTATGTCCTGCTATAACATATTAACATGAAGGCAAAGGAAAAAGGGAATCAAACAGGTCTTTCTAAAATGAATAATATCATATAAACACAATGGAAAAAAAGAATTTAGTGTTTTTAGATCCAAGATCCTCTCTAGGTTTCTCCTGATGATAAAATAAGGCAGTGGCAAAGGGAACAGCATATCGTTGTTATACACTGGGTTGCAAACTCTTCTCTAAACCCATGAATTTTTACTATTTTTAATGCTTATTAATGATGTCATCAAAACAGCTGGCAATAATCCTAATAAACATACACTTAGTTCTTCTTATGGAAAGAGAATAAATTATGCCTTCTCTAAACAGATACATAGTCTCTAAACACTTATGATATGCTGTCTAATCCATGTTAAAAAAACACGTTTTAAATACAACTCAATGTTCTTCCTACCTCAGTAAATTGAATGCATTCAGCACGTAATCAGAAATTTCCTGAAGCTATTAAATTTTTAATTTAACTCTATTTGCAAGTCAGCTTTAAATTTGGAGGGAGAGTTCAGAACCTTTATACATTAAAATGGAAGCATACAGGTTTTTGCCCAGAAATCAGTATCTCCAAGCAGTATAATTCTACTTCATTGCTGAAGAAGAAATTTTATACTCAGTTGTATTTCTTAAGATCCAGCATACCAAAAAAATAATAGGATAGAGTAAAGCACACATCTGAAATAGTCTATAATAAGAACAGATATCATACTAGATAAACAAATACCTCCCATTCTACCTTGCTCTGAACGTTCATTACATATGAGACTTGTGCCTTGCTTACAACAGGAACCAATGTGTGGCCAAAAACTAGCAGTAAGAGTTATTCTATTCTTAAAGAAAACACACTGTTGATCCAATTATTTTGAAATAGTGAGTAGCTTCGGATAATTGCTTATATATACATAGCTAGAACTTGGTGCTCTGTCATGTCTTCCTCCTGGTGAGACCTTTGTATCCCTTTGGCTGGATTACTCTGTTGGAATGATATTCACAGGAAAGGTGTTATAACTAACAAGAAGCTTGAAAACCTTTCACAGAACTGGGAACAACAGGTGGTATTCTGCACAACCAACCTCACTAGAAAAAGAAATTGGAGTATAACACACCAGTGGAAAAAAAAAAGTCTAATAAACCAACATATTTTTTAAAAGTTATCAACAGATGTTCACAGGTTCTCATACAAGCTGTTCCTGAACAATAATCACATGGAGGGATCCTGGTAGTTTGGAAGCTGGTATCTTCTGTTAAAGTAAAAAATTACAGACATTGGGAAACTTCCTCAGTGCTTAAGCAAACATCAGCCTTCTTCACTTAGACATAACTATTTCCCATAACTGTGCCAAAATGTGCAGTAATTCTGCAATATACATACTGTTTTATAACACTAAGTTGAGATCACCAGAATCAATTCATTTGCAATTTGACTTGGATTTAAAGTGCATACACAGAAAACAGTTGGCAGTCATAAAATGTACTAAATTGCTTTGGAATCTGCTCTGCTCTCTCTTACTCTTGACCTTCTGGTCATACGTTGTTAAAATCTTCTGAGTGATTGTGAAAATGTGTTCTATTGTTGGACAATTCATTAAGTTAGTATAAAAGCACAAAAGACTGTTCAGAAGTGGCAATGTAATTTTAAGCAATTTGTTCTACTTGTTGTAAAACCTTCTCCCACAATGTTAATACTAAATATACAAAAAGAGCAGGAATGAAGAGCATTTATTTTTCCATTCCTAAGGTGCTATCAAGGATACATCAAACTATAGCTACAGGCTTTGCTGCACATATTTAGAAATGTGATATTTCCCCAACAGTAGAGCAAAGAATCAACCTTTAGCACAAGTGGTAAAGCAACTGATGCTCTTCTGAGGACCCAGACAGGTAGTCACTGAAATACACCATACAGATGTTCAGGTATTTCCTGCTATACAACTTTTAATGGCATGAGAAGAGTCACAGCTAAGAAATAGTCTAAAACTCCTAAAACTGACAATGACAGACGAAACAGCTATGATAGGATGTCCCATATCTTTTTTCAGTTTGATTGTATAAATCTATCAGATTAAAAATGTTTTGTTTTTCCAAAACAAAAATTTAGCTTATTTGGTGGAAGTGCAACAGCCATTGTCATCAAATCAATCCACTTTTACTATACAGGCATTGCCCTCACAACTTCAATGACCTCTCTGATAGGATCCTCCTCACCTCTGTGCATGAGCCCTTCAAATATGAGATGGGTTTGCAGTGAAGTTCTTGTTAATCTGAAATTTGTTGATGAGATTTTATGTCTGGAGTTTCTATGGTGGAAGGCAAGGTCTTGGCTACCAGAGTTCAACCATATTTCTATGGTTGGCACATCAAAAACTTCTGTAGGTGGAAATCAGTTTGAGCTAAATTAACAGATTTTGATTTCTTTTTGTTCCTCTGATGAGCAGTGGGTCAGCCAAGTATCTCCAGTACTACAGAAAGACAGAGGGCACAATTCTACATCGGTAATGAGTGGTACAATCAGGATACTATGCTTTATAGATTAAGAGCTGCTCTGAAAAATCCGATGAGGAGATTCTGGAAGCTGAATTTTCAAGAAACCAAAGGCCCAGGAGAGGCAATATATTCCTAGTTTGGATTAAAAAATAATGCATACTGAACCCCCTTTTTGAATCAAAGAACTTTCTGCTATAAGTTGTACAAGGTGGCATATTTCTTATTCTAACTCGATCTCCTGAGATGGTTCTTTGGAAAGGGACAAAATAGGAGTTTAGAAAGAGGTTCAAGTTGCTTCTGTTCTCCAGTGTCCATCCCTGACACACTTTCAGTCTACTCATCCTTAAATAAAAGAGCAGTTGCCAAGAGGAAGATGTGAGCAGAACTAGAATGCAAAAAGTCTCAAATGATTCACTTACTCTCAGCGTTTTCACTAAATCAGTTTCCTCAGAGAGTGATTAACTCCAGCACAGCGGAGGAAGAGACAGTAGGCTATTTTTGGTGGTATCTATCTACATTCCTCAGTGACTCTTAATTTTCTTGGAAGTTCAAGCAGTCCAAAAACTGGTCTCTAAATCAGTACTAAACACAAGTACTTCTGCAATGAACCCATACGGTTCCAAGGAGCAAAAAATCTTACTACCTTTCCATAATGTGGTGTGATAGGTTCAGAGTAAGGGATGTGTTTGGTTTTCTCGAGCTGGAATCCCATTCTATCAGCTTGCTGCCTGCTCCCTGCTGTATAACAACTGTCCTGTGGCTTCCTCGGGAATCCTAAACCTGACTGGGGTGCCTGAAGCTGTGAATGCCATCCAACATACTAGAATTAGTGTCTACTCCAGAATTAGAGTATAGCCTAATTAAATTAATTGCTCTCTAAAAGAAGTTACAGACAGTACTGGTCAGAGCTAGCTTTAGAATAATAATTATTTATAATAATAAAATGATAATGAAGAATAAGCTTACTTCATTTTCTCACAGCAAGAATTAAGTAGATTTGCCGTTCTAAAAAGTGCTGCAGAACAGAAACACATCAGGAAAAGACAATTCTAACTCATCCACCGGGACCTGCCTTCAGTGGCTCAGTTTCTCAGCAAGCTTGAAAGACTGGACAATTAGCTGCTTAATGCCTTCAAGGCCCCTATGCCTTTACAACGCTACCTTTTCTAATCATCACATTAAAGATGGCTGCCCTCAATCTTCTAGAGAAGAAAGGAGGATGGGCAAGAACTACTGGCTCCAATTAATGTGCTGCTTCTTTCTTGTGCTACAATGGCTCTTGTTTACCCTATCAGTGAAAAGGGTTGCCTCTTCATGCCTAATAATTGTGTATGGTACATTATTCAATAATAAAGTGGATTACCTTGCTCTCTTCTATAGGTTATTGATTTACTTTTTTTTGCAGGTTTTTGTTGACCTTAACAACATAAGTATTCCAAAAGCATATGCAATAATTACGAATTTTCTGCTTCTTTTGTATTCCTTTCAGTGGCATAGCTGTTCACTTCCTCATATCCCAAATATTTAGAATTAATCTTTGCAGGTAGCATGAAAGGGTTCACTACCTCATCTGTGGAGGATGGCAGGAAGAAGTTTTCTTTCTTCAGCAGCTGACATTTTTCCTCATTATTTTCTTTCTGCCTCTCAAGCATTTCTAGTTACACTGACTGTGTTGCCTGGCTTGATTTCTCCACACCTTTAAGCTTCCCACCTTCAAACCCTTCAGGTTTTTCTGGAAAAGGGCTGTACACCTCAGGATATCCAGTCAGGCTGCGAAGGACCACCAAAGTACAGCATATATATGAGGGTTTGCTAGAAACATAAAAGACAGAAAGCATCCTCTACTGTCATTCATAGATTTCTTCATTAATTCTCCTTCTAAAAGGGGAAGGCTACACCCTCCCTGTGGAAGAGTGAGAGAAAGTGAAAAGCGAGCGTTTCTATGTCTGGTAAGGGACAGACGGCATAAACTTCCTTCAAGAAAAACAGATGCTTAAAACAAGCAGTGGTGGGATAACACATCTCTAGAACTGAAAGGACAAGTGACTGTAGCACCAGACTCGATAATTACTTGGTGATACTATGTTGAGGGCAGTTCAGGGGCTAGATCTGTGTTCTTAAACTGTTTTATGGCTGACACAGCTCTCCTTTCTGTTCAACCATGACACCAATTTTCTATCCCCAAACTTTCTTCCACATTATTCAACCCTCCAGACCATGATTCTTACCTTATGCTGTGAACACTGGGCTATACTGGGCAAAGCCCTAGTCCTGTACTTTTAATTTTTCATAGCATTTACAATTAATTTAAACCAGAAAACCAAAGCAGTACATAATATAAATGCTGACAAATAAATAGATTTTAAAAATTATTTTTAGCCATTGTAAGACTGCAGTATTCAGTTTCATCACAACGTATGAATGAAACTGTTCTCCCCCTCTCCCCCAAAAAAATTCAAACTGAGTAAACCCAAAAGTTTAAAATCTACTTTAATCAAACTTTCACCATTAATTTGTATAAATGAAAATCTATGGTTAAAAGCTGAAGCTCCCCCACAATGAGCCATCTTTCATTTACCTTTGAATTACTTGATTTTCACTTCTTATATTAATTTCCCTTGGAGTGAACAAAAACCAATATTGCTGCTTATGCTAGGTAGGTAGAACTGGAACAATCACAAGATCAGTAAGTCAAAACAGGATGTGTGACAGGATTTCAGTGAGGAATGCCCCGGTTTTCATTTTGTTTTCCCCACAGTACTAAATACTGGCTTCCTTTTTACTGAAGTGTGCAACCTACATTGGTACAATATCATCTAGAAAAATGCAGTGGATCAAAGTTCAATGGCATTTTTTAATGTTTCCCAGATAATAATGTTCATTTTTTACTTTCTTTGAAAAATGTCAAGCATAAGTGAAAAAACTCATAATTAAATATACTGCTAATATAATCCCTTCCCAAACCAATATGCTCAATAAAAAAAAATAAATCAACACAATCTCACCACAAGTTAGTATTTCAATTGGGATCTGAATCCATGAAGGACATAATAAAAAGGAAAGATTAACACATAGAGTTACAACAAGTTTAATCTATTACTTTTCATCAAAATACAAATTATTAAACAACACTGCAGCACTGGACTCAGTGGTTTTACAAAGTTCAGTTTTTCCAGGGTAATGTTTTTCTGGTAACACAGTAGTATGATGATGCGCTTGAATCGTTTGGATGTTAGACGTGGTTCATCACCATCTTAATATACAGTATTTCACACAAATAGTAAGTGTTACAAGCCTGCTGATATATTAGGACATTTAACTCATTGCATTGACATTTTTCTGCTTATTTGAACAAGAAATAAAATAAGAGTTTTATTAAGCATTTGGATACTCAGAGATATAAAAACTAACCCTGATTTTTTTTTTGACCACAACTAATTCTGCAATTTTTGATCCACCATCTTGCTGAAGTAGCTTTGTAAAAAAGAATGCATGCTAAGGGCAAAAATACCAACAGACTATTAACTTGGGTGTGATACTGTTTGTAACCCAGACCCTTTGGATTCTAAATCCTTTGTACAGAATAATATCCAGATTTTGTGCAATATGGCAAAGAGACAAAAACACAAACAAAAAAGCCCTAGAAAGAGCACGATCCTTATGAAGGCTACTGTATAAACATTTTGAAATGTTTATATGCCTGGCTTTTTGCCGACTGCAGTGCATATATCATTCATATAGGATGTACGTGCTTTTACAGTGTGAACAGAGGAAAAAATGAAGATGTATTATGAACTTTATGAGTTAAGCAGTAAAGTATTTAAAAGAGTATTTTCTCATGTCTTTAACAAGGTATATCAGCTATATTTTAAAGTTACACTAGCATAAATAAATGCAATGTACACATTTACTTTCTACATGCTTCTCCAGTTTGGAGAAGTCTTGGAGACTTGACTGCCTTGCAACAGCCTTGTTTATGGGCACAGATGAAGTGGCAGCCTAGGCTTGTATATGCTGCCTGTCATACCGACCTCCTTCAGAGAATTATGTTAACTGCCGGAAGCACCAGACTACTGTTCTTCCCCTAACAAAATCGATGCTCCTACACAGCCTCTCTAAGGTTGGATGAAGAAAAAGATATTCACATTGTTAATCTAAGCAACTAACTAGGCTTTCATGGTGTAAATAGTGTTTGTACTGACCATCTAACAGGGAAAATTTTGAATTGCATATTTGAAAATAGATAAGTTCTACTGCTCCTACCTGTCTCACTGTCCAACCTATGGAGTTATTATATTGCTCTAGGATACCCTGCAAGGATCAGCAGGAGAATATATTAGTCTGAGGATGTAGAAATTATAGAATTGCAGCTGGCCTGATGGCAACCATAGTTAAAAACATTATATGAACAGCTGCCCCAATAGGAAGTCATCCACAGGGACATGTTTTTTGCAAAACAAAATAAGCATTAAAAAAACCTTTGCTAGTTTTAATTTTTCTTCCCCTTCCAAAACTAGCAGCTGGTTAGGATTTCCACTTTGTCTCATTCATAAAACAAAAGCCTGATAGCATGGGTTCACAGGTAGAGTCTTGGCTTGGGGAAAAGAGTGGCACGCAATATTTCAGCACCATTTGCCTCGATCATTTAAACAATGGAAGAAGTGTGAAAACATCATTAAGTAGTGACTGCTATGAATCTTGCTTTCTGCACATTGCAGTAGTAATACAAGTAGAGAATGTCCCACATTTGGTAATCTGTCCAGAAGCAGGAATAAATAACCTACAACTAATGTTTAATATGCTTGATATACCATGCTAGTCAATGAGGTGAGGATTAATGAAAACAAAAAGTCTTATTTCTTTATCTTGTGAGAGATGAAGATTTGGATTTGGAAACACAAATTATTTAAATCTTAAAATTGCGGAAGTGCATTAACAAAAACCAGTCTTTCTAAAGATCACATTTCTAATTACTTTCTTACAACAAAGATTGCTCTGCTCTTGCAAAAACTGTGACCATGATGGAATAAGCTATTCCAAGATTTTAACAGTGCACCCTTTATAAATGGACTAAAATGCTGTGTGGGACATCATGGGCAGAGCTTTGCTAGTGGGGGTCTGCAGAGTACCATGTGTGGGAGAAGGCCAGGGATGCTCTGCTCCAGGAATCACTGGTTCCTGCCGGCTCTGTCATGGACAAAACTGACCTACCGCATGCCAAAGGTGGATCCCATCATGGGAGCATACAGCACCTCTGTGAAAACACGTTCAAGAAAGAGTGGTAACTTCTAGGGGCAGGAGGCACCCAAGCAGGGGACGACATATGGAAGATGACCCAGGATGAGGTGCGCCTCTGAGGGGAGCTGTCCCCCATGGAGGAAACCCTGCCAGAGCAGGCAGATGCTCCACAGAGGGTCTGCAGGCGGTGAGGGAATTCGTGCCAGAGCAAGTGAAAGGAGTATAAAACAAAGAGCGGCAAAAGGAAGGAGATGCTGCACACTGACCCCAATGGATAGTGAGGCGACTATCCATCGCCTCAATGAAGGGACCGAGTGCAACGTGCGGCGCGAGGCTTTGGAGGTGAGGAAGGGGGAAGGAGAGGTGTCTGGAGTGAAGGTGAGGTGTTTTCTCTAACTTTTTGTTTGTCTTCTTTCTTTCTCAATAGTGGAATCAGTAATGAAAAGCTTATGTTAATTGGCAATAAATTAAGTGTATTTCCCTGACTCGAGACTGTTTTACCCTGTGGTAAATGCCCACCACAAGAAAATAACATTCATTCTGAGTATGCAAAGGAGGATTCAGAATCATACATTTCTTTAACTTTCTACTCTTTTCAGATCACGCAAAATTGAGATTGACATAGTACTCATCTATTTGTGTGAAATGAAACCATTCAGGAAAACAGACACAGTTGGTTAGACAATGGAGATCTGTAAGAATACAAATACTTCTATTTTTGTCAAATTTATGGTTTGAGATTAAAGAAAATTGTAATTGTTTCCACACCTCCCATGCTGATATTTGTGAAATGGATGACTCAATTTCAATTTTTGAAATAAAAATTTGTTATTCCTTTTATAATAAATTATATATTATATTTTTTAAAAATCCATGGTGAAACAGATTAGCCTACCTGTTAACTTGCACTGAGTCATTTATAATGCCTTTAGTAAAATTGAAGTAAATGTCATTGTGTAGAAATAATATTATTTGGTCTGCTGTTCAAACCTGACTTGTCTGTGAGATACATTCAGCATCTGAACACTTAATGTGTTTTGGGTGATTAAGGTAGATCGTGCCACATGGCCAAATGTCTAAGGTAGATCATACTATATGGCCAGATGTCTAAGTCAGTGTCCAGGAGTTGGAACAGGGGAGTTTTAGCAGCTACTCTGAGACAGAGATATGGCTAATACCCTGAAGGGAAAGTCCTGAAGACTAGGGGTTAAGAAAGCAAAATGTTAACTTGAGAAGAGGGATTGCAGAGAGGAGATAGCCAGAAGATGTTCATGCTCACCAAGGCATCGAATCCTCAGTCTTGGTGAAGAATTTTTCATTAGAGGATAGAAACAGAAAGGTACAGGTCTGGGCACCTCTTATTTAATCTTCAGCCTTTCAGGAGGCCTGCATCCATTGCTTAGCTTCAGATAACACACGAATCAATATAGGACTATATTAAGAGATGGAACGAGATAAAACATGTTATTACCTTAGCAATTATAAGGGACAACTGTTGGGCAGAATTACACAGCTTACCTTAATTATAGTAAAAGGAAATAAGATGATGAAGACACATTAGAGATGAAAAGACTATCAGAAATGAGTGTGCATTTTAAAAGAGAAAAGGCAAAAAGCCAGCTGTTACAAACTAGCCAATAGATGATTTGATTTTTGACTTGGACAACTTTATATTGTCTTTGGGATATATTCATTACCTTGGGATAATTTAATTTAATAATGGATTAGGATAATTTTATATTAGTGATAAGATAAGGTTTCTGAATTGAGACTGTGTTCATCTAGCATTTAACCTGTTTTCATGGGAAAATTTCTGATCTGCAGATGTCCAGTAACCTTCTTTGAAACTTACTTTCTGAATTTAGTTAAACAAGACATTCCCTTATGGCTTCATTTCCTATTAGCATTCTTGGAAGTAAATTTTCAGTTTTAAACATGAACACGTACTCCACCTTCAGTTTTTGTTTTCCTTATTATCCCCCTAATCCTAAAATGCATTAATTCCATGCAATCTAACACATGAATCTTCCGTATCATATCTGCATTACATTGATCTTTATTTGTGCATCACATTGTCTGTTTAAAGTTAAAATTGATTTTTAAAAAATCAATTACTGAGAGAGTCTACTTTCCTTCAATTTTCTTGATTCCCAGGTGCCATCTGAGAGGCCAAAAGGGGACTTAAAAGGTAGAACATTTCATGGTTCTTAAGACAGCATCTACTGAAAGAGATTTTTCATCATCTTAATGTAAATAAGATGTAATAGTCATTGACAGTTAAAAAGAGGTATCAGTAAACCAGACAGTAGAATGAACAGCAGGAGAATGTGTTATGTTTCTCAATGCAAAAATACAAGCTGTACCCGCAAAACTGTTTTAGCCAGAAAAATTGTTGGGTTAAGCATAAGCCTAAATAGACGATGGCTTCAAATATTCAAGAGATCAACAAAGAGGTGCTCCTTTTGGCTTTTAGATACATTAAAAAATACGTTGTTCAAGTATTTTTTTTTTTTAAATTACCTCCATGGTACAGTTCGATATCAATTTTTAAGCAGATTATTGAATTTCACAGGAAAGGTAACATACTTCCATACTTGATTTAAAATAAAATTAATAAGCTCAAGCCAGTATACAGGGTCTATCAGCTTGTTGAAAGATCAACTTAAGGGCCTGTCTAAACTTTCAGACAGGACACCTCTTCAAGAAGCATGATGGGTGCAACCTAGAAAGAGTGTGATTAAAGATTCAAAGAAATTCAAAGGAAGACCCTGGTTCCTCCTGGAAATTCCTTCATATAATGACATATTTGACTTTTCAGTCGAATTCCCAAATGCCAAAAAAAGCTATGGTCATGTTCTTCTGTCCCCAACTCATCTAAGCAGCCTAGTAATTAACCGGGAAGAACTGGAAGCAGAGGAGTTTCTTGATCTCAGTTAGAACACTGATCATAACAAACTGCATCGCTAAACAGTTTTTGTTCCCAAATGCTGAAACTGAAACAAATGTACAGTGATCAGTAAAAGAAAGTTGCATGTGATGATGCATTCTAGTGTTTAAAAAAGAAAAGAAAAAGTTTAAAAATACTTTCTAGCCAATTGTGGCTTCACTGCAAAGAACGTAGTTTGCTAAATGTAGTAATGCAATTTTTGTGATTTCTTAAGGAAAAAACATTTTTAGAAAGTGTTTTTTGTACTTAATGCTCACATTTCTTTTTCTTCCCTTGCACTTTTTCACTTTTTTTGAAGGATTGACTCTCTTTTGTGCAGTATGGTTGATAACTGGTCATCTTTTCAGCAAGACTTTTTGCATGGATTTTTTTAAGCAATACTGTTTTTGAAAACTGTAGAAATTTTAATAGTGATTGAGATCTGTATCATATTTGTCGCAAGTGTTACTCTCTATCAGTGAATATGGCAAATATAAGTGATGTTGCATAGGCTATGGTCATATGACTTAGTAAGCACTGTTTTAACTTCTGTCTTGACAACCTTAGGAGATTGATTTCAGAGTCTGAAAACCAAAATTAGATGTAAAAAGAGTTCCCAGATATTATCTGTTTTTGTATAAATGGCAATCACAGTAAAATTTAGAGATATTAATTAACCATCATCACCTGCAATCAAAATATTAATGTCTCAAATGACTATAAAACAATGCAAGTGTACACAATAAACATTTTCAAAGTACTGTTATTAACTATACTTGACACTGAATTCTTACTTTCCATTATAGACTATCAACCCACAAATAGCAACTAAAAAAAAAAATGCTAATAGATTCATCTCAGCATTTTCTTATCTCAGCTTTCCCCCAAAACCTTAATGTCTACATTTCCATGATTTTTTTCACACTTTCCAGACGTCATTACCTTATAAAATGTTAGTCTTTAAATTCAGCTTAGAGTTTCTGGAACAATTAAACATATAAATAATTTTTTATTAATTTGCAATACTTGATTTTTTTTTCATATAAAATATTAAATAAAGAATAACATAACACTACATACTTCTCTACTACCTTTTTAAAAGATATCATCAAACTCTCTTCTCTTTCTTCTTTCTCTTTCTAATCCTTACACAGACTGGCAACCAGAATTACGATTTGTTTAGAAGCCTGAGAGACTGTAAGAATCTTCTGGGGAAAGAGTGTGAGAATTAATACTAGATAAACTAAAGCTGGAAATTAAGCTTGAATCTACTTTTTTTCTCCCCCCTTTTTTTTTTTTTTTTGAGTGATATCAGCTGAATCTATCAGTTAAGACAGACTGCAACATTCTATCAGGTAGTCACTCAGGCCTTAATCCTAACAGTCATTTTAAAGTCCAGGTTTTGGCTGAGATAGCAATTCAGTTCACACCCAGCTGGCCAGCACATTGAAAATCAGTTTGAAAGGTGAATTTCAGAGTTTAGGAAGTGAGGAACAATGTAAACTCTCTAACACACACAGGCTTTCAAGAATACTTTCTTCATGTAGTCCATTTCTAATACAGAACCTACTAAATTCTCTGGGCAGAGCATCTGTTTTTCTGCATAAGTACATGCTTCTGCGAGCCAATATGCATATGATGGATTATTTGTTTATTAATGCAGAGATACATGTTAATATGTACCATAGAAAAAGTAATGATAAATAAAATCAAAATGCCACTGGTCTAATTTTTAAAAGCAAAATACCTAGAAGTATCTAGGAATATTCCTAAATCGGGGATTAGAAACCAGGTAATTCAATATAAGACATATAAATGCTGATTAGCTAGCCAGGAAAAAAAAGCCCTATCCAGTAAATGGACTCTTATTTTATCTCATTTTGAACTGGAGAGTAAACCGGCATGGAGTACTGCATGTAAAAGCCATCTAGGTACAATCAAAAGTCATTTTCATCAGCACAGATGTCCCAAATTGACCACCATAATGTGGTGGATTAAATGGGTCCTGGAATTAATCACATATGAAAGAAGTTCTCTTGAATGGTGGAATCATATGGGACCTCCACCTGCTGAGATGCTATCGATGCACTATCTGAACAGCTTTCTAAAATGCTGAAAATAAGTCTTTGTCTTGGAACATTTTTCACTCAGAATTTGAAGAACACAGGCAAATATGGCAAGGAATACTAATTGTATGCAATTAACTATTTTAAAAGGCAAATAAATCTGGCATAGCAGAGTCTATTCAGTCAAAATGAAGAGTTTTAGTAATTTCTAATCTCAGTGATTAAAGACTTGATTGTATAACATAGGGCAAACGAAAAGAACAACAAAAAAAGAACCATCAGAGAGAAATAGTAAGGGGTACTGTTGTGTTTTTCTCTCTGCTTTTCTCAAACTGCAAAATCTATTCAAGCTAGGGGACCGGAAAGCAAATGTCATGTTTGCAAAACAAAAGAGGAAAACATCACCAGATTCATAGGGCATATGAATAAATTTAAATCGATTTGATCTTCTGTGCAAAATCTATAGTGAGCTAATGTAACTTCCAAGGTGGGTCGAAGAAGCATATCAGCATGGTAAAGTGTCATCACGTGAGTCAATACGGAATCCATGAGCATCGGTCATTAGGGGCAACAGCATGGAGGACAGGCTTTAAAATATGACCTTGGGTACACAGAATTTGTTTTAAAAATGTAAATATAAAGGGGAACGATGCAATCATAATTTTAAAAAATGTCCCTGTCTAGATCAGATTCAATATGTATTAGATATAAGTATATAGAGAGACAGAATAATATTGTAAATGTGATCACTGTTAGTTTAGTTTTGTCCTGTTTATTTTACATACGTTTAGGCTTTTTACAGAAGTTAACCTAAATGCATACATGACTCTGCTTCAAATTCTCTGCCACCTCTCCTTTTTTCATGAGGCCACTAGCATGCCTCCCTAGAAACATGTGCAGTGGCACCTCTCTACGATATTTTCAGAGGATTCAAGAAGTTTCCTTCTCCCCTTACATGCTTCCCTAGAGTTAAGACCTTTAATCTTAATCAATCCTTTATAATTTTTCCTGACTAAATGAGAGTAGAACCCAAGTGATTTTTACGTTTCCTCTGAGGCTTTGAAAAGCGTATCTTGGCTGCGTTGGGAAAACAACTATCACCTACCTATACCAGGGAACCTGACCCAGTACCAACTAGAAAATTTCTAAGAATGGAATTGATTGTCAAAACCATAAAAGAGATCAATGATTGGGGCAACCATCTGGCAAGGGCTTAAAGTCCTCTCTTTCCTTAAATCAGATCAAACACCTCAACTGAGTACCACACCCATCAAGGCAATCAGTTTTTTCTCTTCATGATGATATGAACTATTTATACAAAACAGAACAGTTCCAACATGAATAGACTGAGAAAGAGCATCCCTCAAATAATGAAGAACTGTTAAGGCATTCCCACTAGGTTTAAATTCCTGATTTCATCTCCTCAATCTAAAACCATTAGAGTTATTCAGAAAGCAAAACGAAAAGAGACAGACTTTGAGATGCTGACCATGAAACATAATATAAAATCAGGTGCAATGTGTTCAACTAACGCTCCACCTAACCCAACGTTCTGCCTCCAGTAGTGGCCAACAATAGACACTTCTGGAAGAGGGTAAGCACAGGCCAGATGTATTGAAATACTTTTCCAAAAGCCTGAGTTAACCTCCAGCAATTTATTGGCCAGGGTCTCCCTGAGCAGGAGGTGATGCTTTCTGTGGGCCAAACCATTCACATTCCATGTCTTTCTTTAAAGTTAGAAAGATTTTACTTTCAGTATAATGGAAAAAAATTCTGAGGTCTAAAGGAGGAAGAAATTTCTAAAAAGGTTCCAGCAAGGTTGAGGCTTTCACATTTGGGAGATGTTGGCATCCATTTTACATATCTGGCAACCAGATTCAAAGCTAAATTTAAGAAACATATACAATGTCCTAGTCTTCCATGAATATTTATTTACAGAAGCAAAGCTGAGCTCTTCCAGCTGTACAGCCGTTGTCATCTTTGTGAAGGAATCCTGTCTGAATTTTCCTCTTCATTGTAAGTAAAAACCTCTCTCCCTACAGGGGAAGAGGACACAATCTAATAATTTCAGTAATACTGCTTTTCATGAATCTTTTCTGTGAGAGAGAATAAGCAAGCCCTAAATATCTAAAACTACATTATTTAACCTTCTGACAGCACTTCTTTCAACAGCAGACAATTCCCTGCCAGTCAACTTCCAGTAAGAAAACCAAGATTATTCACATACACAAAGGCAAACCCTTACTTTATAATCAGAATTTTACCATTTTATTAGGGGACATTAAAGCAAAATAGATTTGTGTAAATTAATTTTATATTCTACTAGTAACTTGGAAATCTCCATGAGGCCTTGAACAACTCTAGATCAGATAAGAAAAGAAGATTATCTGAACCACAGAGGGAAATCACATATTTTAAGAGACTCAGCTTTAATCAACTAATTCAAAGTTAGATTTTATTAAACCTTGTTATTTTTTTCAGATCAAATAAGCTTAACAAGGAGAAAAGAGCTATTCCATTTAATGTCTGAGTAGACAGTGTAACAGCAATAGAAGCAGAATAATTCAACAGATTGTAAAAACTGTGTATTTCAAAGAATGCTTTCAATATCACCAGTGAATAGCTTAGAATTAATCATTAAATTTTTTTAACCAACTCAGAGGTATTCTTTTCCTCTAAATGTTCATAACATACTAACTCTGAAGTACCAGAAAAAACCAAACTGTTTTCCAATGTGACTGTGGCTTGTGGTTGATTTAACTGTTTAAAAAGGTGGAAACTCCGAAGGTTTTCCTGCAGTTATGAGGTTTCCAATGCTTTTTTTCCCCCACACGGATTCTTCAATGTCTAACTGGGATTGATCTCCTGTTGCCTGTTTTCTCTCTAACGGGGCACTCAGAGGTTATATGTGTTCTCTTTTCCTGGAGCTTGTAAGAACATAATTATTTTTGAGACCTCTAGCCCCTGTTAAATTTAGTTGAAGCACTCATGTTTCAAAGTTATTGAGGAGGTGGGAGAGAAGCAGATGGAAATGCACACGCGCATAATGTGACTGCAAGACTTTGCGTCCACAGAAAATCAGTTGAAAATCAGTTGAAAACATTAAACAAATATATAGCATAGTACCACTGCCCATTTTTAGATCGATAGAATTCAGTTATATCAAAAAAGGCATAAAATCATATTAAAAAAAGGCAAATAGAACTCTGTTGACTGCTGACAACTCCCCTTATGGAAGAAGAATTCTGCTGATCTGGAGCTGGCACACCCTGCCCGCTCACCCCCATCTTCCCAGGATCACATACAGCACGTCAGGCGTTTCTTGGCAGGGTATTCTGATAAATCCTGAACAGCCTAACCTTTTGGAGCACTGCCAGGCAAACATGTACTGAAATAGCCTCTTTCTAACCTGTTTCCAGAAATCACAAGAACATTGCAAAGCCAACCAGGGAATCTGGCTCCATGTGTTTAAGTAACCAGGTTTTGGTTGCAGTATTACCCTGAACAGCAGAACTCTACCCTGAACGCCTAGAGATATATAACACCAATATAATCCAAACTCATTTTCATTTTGGATTCATTACTTTTTAGTTAAAAGAACTGAGACTCCTTTTAACATGTAATATATTTTAGTACCGCACTTTAAGAGTATTTGATTTAAAAATATTTTGATAGTTTATTTTTTAAAAGTGATCTCATTAAATATCATATAATATTCAGTCTAAGATAATTAGTTTTCAGTCAGTCCTTATACATTATCTAGACAGGTCTAGCTAGAGGAGGATTTAAGATTACCATTTTATTCTACTATATACTTTGCACCATGTCTTTCTATTGATGTGAACAGTTAATTGCAAAAAAATTTCTGGTTACCTAAGAACTCATCTCCTCACTTTCACGGTGTTTATGCAAGATAATAAAATAGAGGCTTCAGTAATAATTTTGTACCTGATCCCTTCAATACTGTAGTATTGCTAATAGTAATTTCAGTTGCTGCTGAAAATCTAGTTTACAAGATATGATTTGGGAGTGTACAGTTAATAGTGTTTAAGAGAGTGCCAGTATCTAGTAACAAATTGTTATGATTAATGCAAAATAAAGTTTAAAGAACAATAACACTCCAAAATTTTGATTCAAACAAGCAAACATGCAAAATTACAAAGAATCTGTATAAGTAAAATGAGAAACGGAAGCTGTTCCCTTCTTTTTTTCAAGTTTTCTTCCATTCTGTCTGTTTCTAATATAAAAACAAAATGATACAATATATAATTTCTCTTTTCCATGTTGGTCCATCTTTTATTTACCATGCATTATAGTAGACAAATCATCATTTATTTTCTCATTGAACTCCCATCCATAACAATAATTTAAAACCAGCTAATAAACATTATGGTTTGTTAGAACTGCTACCGATTAAATCTTAAGTGTCTAAAACATACAAATATAAACAGAATGTAATTAGAGCTATTTAAAGAATCCATTTTTAACTTAGATTAACCATACTTTCCATTTGCTAGGGATAAACACTCATAAATGAAACCCATTGCTGAACAAGAAGCAATTACTTCAGTTTAAAATATTAATACATACTGCCTTTTAAAAAGCCGAGGAAAATCATTTATGTACTGTACAATACAATCTCAATTCATACTGAGAATGAAAATGGGATGGCATTCTGAATCCTAAGCGAGCTGCAATCATCTTTGAGGTACAGTTTGTTCTTATCAATTTATAAGTCCATTAAACTATTTTCTCCAATTAGTATTGCTCTCAAAATAATTCTTATAAAATACATATACATGTTTTTTGTATTTTTAAGCTAATAAAACTCCCCAACTTTGTCGACTAGCTCTTTTGCAACAGCCCTTCTTAGTAATACCCAAGACATGCTAGTAATGCAAACTAATTACTGATATACAGCACACTAAATCTAGACTGGATAGACTCTCAAGCTTATCCCAGATTGCAGGTCTAGAAATGTACACATACATACATATGCATATACATCTGCACCAGGGATAACAGGTATATGTTGGATTATAATAACTATCTGATTATGAAACACTTCCAAGTTCTAGAGATAGTTGACTTCAGGAAAATGATTTATATTTTGATGCTACGATTTTCTTCTGCTTAGACTATTACTTGTTTCTTTCTAAACATGGTGTTATAAATTGCATTTAAAGGTGTAATTTGGAGCTAAATCCTACAAAGTCTTATTTCTTCACGCTGATGCACTGAGAAAGCATTAAGTGTTTTGCTTTCTCTACAGCGGCACAAGACCCCTTCACCAGAAAGGGCAAAACCATGGAGCTGATGTGCTGTAAACCTGTCTTTTATTAGCAAGCGTTGCTGTGTCAAGGTTGGGGCCTTCCCTTCTTAAGCCTCAGGACAATAAAGACTGTATTTTCAAAAAAGTAAGAGTAAGATTATTGATATTTTAAACCAGATTTTTTGCTTATTCCTCCTTATAAGCTCTCACCTCATAGATTACAATTTACCTGGTTACGTAGCTCTGAAGTACACTCAAGTGCATAGAAACCGAGCATGGGAATTCCTCCCTCATCATTTACAAAGTCATGATCTACTGTTTTAATACTTTTACCAATACCTCACTCTAAGAAACCACAATTATAACTGATGTAAGAAGTTTAACAAATTATTTTTCTATTCTCCTTGGAGTGGTATTTTTATGTTTATATTTAAGTGTATGTTAAAGGCAATTAGCAATCAAGCAAAGTGAATAATTAATTATGTGCGATTAGAGTGGAACTGTAGACAAATAGTACCATATTACTGGCAAATTTTAACGATGTGATAAATTATGGCAATTATAGGCAAAGTAATAACGATTTTCAATCAAACAATATAAATGAGAATGTGTTCGGTATTCACAACAATCAAAGTTCAATCTGTTCGTCTGTGTTTAAACTGGCTGCAATTTATACACACGCAAATCATTATTATGACTCTTTTGATAAAACATGCTTATTTTTAGCTCTACTTCATATTATATTTTTTTGCATACCTATTAGCATTTCCCTCTGGAAATGCTGGAAGGGCTTTGAGGATTGTCCTCTGCTCAGCCTTCCTGAGACACTTCAGGACATAACTGAAATGTAGCCCATACAAAACCCAGGACATAACCCTGCCTGCCTGCCTCACGTCTCTGCAGACAGTGTCTCGTACTGAATGACGGGACTGTTGAGAGGAGCCTACAGCTGAAAGGAGCATTTCAGACTCTGCAGTTTATATCCTCCTGTAGTGGAGTAATAGCCTCTCATTACTTATTTCACTTAACATGCCAAGGTCTGTACTGCAAAAATTGAACAAATATTCCCTGCAGCTGTCTATTCTGCATTGTCAGTAACCTTGGGTAGAAACACGGGGCAAAGTAAGGTAGTCACCAGAGCACAAAGTTTTCCCGGGACTTTGAGCCATCCTATCTATAAAAGCCCACCAGGCATGTGAATTATGGATAGATAAAGGCAATCTGGTGTTTGAAAGTGCAAGCAAGCATCTACGATTTCAGAAGAGCAACGCAAGGAGGCAAATACACTCCAGCGCTCGAGCAACGCCGAAAAAGAGCTTCGGGCCCAGGGCTCAGTGCCGGCGCAGGAGCGACGCCCGGCTGCGGGGAGCACAGGAGGGACCCCAACGTGCACGCACGCTGCTCTCCCCTCGCTCCGCCGGGAAAACGGCCGCACCTCAACAGCCCGGGGCGGGTCCGGAGCCCTGACGGGCGAGCGGCCGGGCTCGGAGCCTCCCTCCCCGGGGTGCGGCCGCGGGGCAGCCCGAAACCCGGCACCGCGCCCCCCCGGCAGCTGCGAGAGGCCGCCCCGGGCCCCCCCCGCCTCCGAGCCCGGCCCGCCGCGGGGCCGCCCCGCCGCCAGGCCGCGCCCGCCCGCTCGGCCCCGCCCGCCGCGGCCGCCGCCGGGGGCTGGCGCCGCCCGTCACCCTGCCCGGGGCGCGGCGGGGGGCAGCCAGCGGGTCCCCGCCGCCGGGCTGCGTCGCGGCAGCTCTCGCTCGGAGGGAACAGGCAGTTAGAAGCTCCTCAGGGTTCAGTGAACACGGTAGCCCTACTGCAGCCGCCTTTTGGCATTTTTTTCCCCTGGTCGATCATGCAAAGTAAGTTAAAATACTACTTAAAAACAGTTCCAGGCTGTGTTATAACTGCCCAGCGTTATATATCGGCATTATAAAATAACGTATATTTTTCCTAATTTAAAAGGGAACTGTATGTTGTATGGGTATGAGCATTCAATCTGATGATTCTACTAGTAAAGTCAGTTTAAGAATATGTAAAGAAAACATACGGATAATTTTCTACGTATACAGAGAATTTCCCTTTTGATTTTCATTTCCTGCATTGTATAAAGCATATATAAACCATACTTTAGATAATTCCTGAAATGTATGTGTAGAACTGCAGTAGTTACTGTATCATTTCAGCTACATGATACCTATGAAGCTAGAAAGCTGGGAATACAGCATTTTACAGCTTCTTTTATAAATTAAATGCAAGACTTCATTAAATATGGCTGTAAACACAACATGCACAGGACAGACAGGGCATTCAAGCTGCAGCCGACATTCAGTCTGATTCTTTCCATTAAGAAAACAGGAATTATACAAATGTGCTCAAAAATACCCCACGTTATTTTTTTTTTTTTAAATCTTCTATTTTCTTTATGACGGGATGAATTTTTACTTACAAATATGATTAAATAAATTACAGGGAGTTGGGTTTTTTGTGATTGTACCATCTGTATACTTCTGTTCTAGTCTCCACCTAGGAACTTTTGAACTTCTTGGCTACTTTTAACCAGTTTGACGGAAAGGTAAAGTTTCTCAACATAAGACACTCCTAAAAGTCTCCTGAAGTCAGACAGCAAGATAGAAGAAAGAGACCCTGCTCATGCCCTCTCAAGAAGATGTACCATATAGCACATAGAATCCATAGAGGAGAAATATTGTTGGAAAATCCTTAATCCAATGTCATGTTTTACGGTTCTGTCCCACTTGTAAGGGCGTTCCTAGCAACTCTTTCCTGGATGTCCAGTGTCTGAAGATGGGTGAGCTCCTGATAAAACCTTGATACAAATCAATTACAGTTCAATCATCCATAGGAAACTGGTGTGCAAATCATGGAATTACTTCGCCGAATACAAGATGTGGCTGCATCTGCATTTTGAGGTCTGAGTTTACCTACTGGATTAAACTTTTCAAGAGATACAGGGAGAATGAGCAAGTTTGAAGACTGTTAAACTTCTCACTTCTGACAGCGTGAGATTATTGTGAATAAATCCAAAACAAAACCAGAACATTCTAGAGAGCTGAAATTTCTACAGGATTCGACCTGGCTGAAAAGGGATTTTGCAGGTCATGATGTCAGACAGATACTTGCGGTTCATATATATTCCATGTAGGATGCCCAGGTCCTTCAGTGTATCTGCAGATTAGGAGACTTTTAGAGATTAAATGTATTTGACTATTTACCAGCCACTTTATGCTGACTAAACAAAAATAGCAAGCATAATATATTTAAGGGATATTTAAGTTTTTGTAGTACAGTTCTACTTTTTAGAGTATTCTGAAAAAGATTATTTCTGCAACTGCATTCTAAATTTGTATGTAAGTGATTTCTATAAGCTTTGAGGCATGAGTGATTTTAACTGAGGTCTATTGTAATGCCTACTTAAATATCAGCCCTGACTTAAATTTGCTAAATGTACACACACACAGAACTCACCTATCTGATTATACTGAATACATGTTCAGCTTTGTATAGACATAAAACAAAAATCATTGTAGATCTCCGTTTATCAATTTCATTGGTGTTAAATCATAATTATATAAATGGCAGGAAAATAGGCAACTTTTCCGAGCTTTGGGATCAGTATCCTGAAGTTTCTACTTTGCGTTTATTCTCTTTCCTGTCTCTACACTTCTAAACCATTTCCTCCTTTTCATTAGCTTATTAGGATGCTATCTGCTGATTTCTAAGAAATTCTTCTGCATGCTTTTGTGTCCTTTGAGTGAAATCCTGGCTTTGTTGAAGATTTTGGACACTGGCTTCAGCAGAACCCTGGTTTTACCTCATCTGTCTCTCTTTTACAGTCTTCTCTGTCCAGTGAGGTAAATATATTTGTCCAGAATTCTGCATTTCTAACCTGCCTGTTCCCTATCTGAATATTCTGAAATATTCTCAGAATAAATCTAACATTATTTAATTTTATCCTTATTTCTTCCGTGATCTGTGATTCCCCAACTAATATTTTTCTGTCTCTGCTTTTGTTGTCTGACCAACTTTTCCCCCTTAGAAAAAGAAGTCTTACCTCTGCCCCACTTATTTCATGAATCATTTTAGTTGCTCTTAAAGCTGTCTAAGCTTTTCATTCCTAGTGCATTCCCTGATAACATCCTGTCACTTTCTTTCCTCTCTGAAATCAGCCTCATAGGAAAATTGTATATCTCTTGTTAGATAAACGAAGAGCCAGTACTATGTTACTTGTATCTAGGGCATTTAAACGCTGGCTTTTCTTGGGTTTTGTGCCTGCTGTCCATTGTCAGTGACAGCACTTCCCTGCTTGCTTTTGTGGCTCTTCCTCGTTCTCTCTCACCACTTCTTGGCTGCATCACAGACTTCCACTTTCGGTCCTCGTCATAGCAAATGTTTCACCCTCCACTCCCCTCTTCTTTCCCGGCCAGTTTCTTTGTACTTTTTTTCTGGTAAGATCTGCATACGTCAGTTATTTGCAGCACAGGCTACCTCAGATGCCAGATATTTAAAAAGCAAAAATATTCTATTTTTTTCAGTATATTGCCCCCTTTGTATGCTAAATGCCAGTTTGATTTACCAGGAAATACCCAATTCTAATGTTCCACTCCAAGAAATCATCTCTCTCTCTCTTCTTAAAAATATCTGAATCAGCGAATTTACATTGTGCAGATTTCTATACATCAGTCTAAAGCAGAAAAATTTATTCATCTTTTACTTTAACCATAGCACCAATTGCATCTCTCAGACTTCCTTTTGGAGCCCAGCCGCAGACCGCCAGCTGTTTCACATCCATCAGGCTTCCACAGCCTGAGAACAGGCTTTATGTTTCATCATTTCAGCCAGGAGGCACATCTTTTTTATATAACCTGGCAAATATCACAAGAGGAAAGCTCAGCTACAACAGTGGAGGTCAGCCAGGGAAAACAGAAAAAACACAGTGGGTGTTTATTTATGTTTACCTCTGCATGGGGATCGAGGCTGCCGTCCACCCTACAAGGTACAGTCTCCACTGACACAGGCTATTGTTTCCTGACATTGTCTGTGAACTCTGCTGAGAAAGGACTAACCTCTGAAAAGCTGGTTTTGTAAACCTAACAGTATTAAACAGAACAATTTTATTGGACAACTGTTTTTAAGACACTTCTTTGTACTGCAGGAGATTCATCTCACTCGCTTGGAATTGGATGAACAGAGAGGCTGGGATGAGTACTTGAGGGCAATGCCATGCTCCACCTCACAGAACAGAGATCCTCCACATCAGTTAAGGACTAATGCAAAAGGGCGAAAAGGAGCCCTGCTCCTTCTCCAGCACCAGAAAAGCGGGTCAATAGAGAAAGGTGTAAACCAGGTCCAAGCGGGGACCTTTGGATTCTGCGTATGAAGGCGAGCACCACTGATATACATCAAAGTTGTGGGAGTTAAAAAAAAAGTGGTGTGTCTGTATGGGTTACTTTCATTCTTTCAGTATATATTATTTTTGTTATTAACTTGCATGAAATTGTACCATGAATAATCCTGTATGTGTTACTTTCCTCCTAGTTATCACTGCAGTCAATTGCAAATATTATTTTACTCTTTTAATGTTATTTTACTAATTTAACTGGAATACAGCCTTGAAAGTGCAAGCAGTATTCATAAATGCAATGTTGAGATTATTAAAGCTAGAGATACGTGAACATAGTAAAAGATGAGAAAAATGTATTTGGGTTAATTTGTGGGCTTCTGTTCTGTAAACATAAACTTTGGAAGTCTCTTAAAAACCTCTTGTGTATTCTCAGAAACATCCTTAACTCATTATAAGCTGAACTGTCACTTTTATTATTGTGTGTATTAGAGATTGCTTAAAATTAAAAACATTAATCAGAAAACTGCTGTCCTAACCAAAGAAAATATTGCCCAGCCTAAAATTCAAATATTAAATTATTTAATTTACAGTGTGTGGGGTTCAGAAGATCTGGATACAGTGTGCAGTGCCTTTATGTCACTGTATCCATGTGTATATGTATTACAAGCTTTATACTGGAAATAGCAGAATACTAAAATAGAAATTATGCCAAATCTATGTCACGTACTATTAAAAAGTATCTTCAGCACCTTCATGAATGGAGAGTATTTCTGGCCACAATCCAGAAGCTGTGGGATAAATCTGGGCAGGTGGGTCCAGAAATCCATTCACATACAAAGGACTTCAGGACCAGGGGCTTCATTCACATGTATAAATAATGCAAAACTATTTTTCTTTGAGAAGGCAGAAAGTCCTTATGGGGACAAAGCTGGTTACAAGACTTAATAAAAATTGTTAATTAAATAAAAACAATGGTATTTCCTTGGGATTACTGCCTGGCTTCTGCAAGTATCTGTGAGACAGATAACCACATTCACACAATAATCAGTGATGCATACCTTCAGACATGAATATTCCTCACTGAATATAAAAGGATGTAAACAAACAAAGTCACACTTCTGTAGCCTTTCTAAAACCTGTTATTGTTTCAACGAAACCTAGCATTGCTATAAATCGAATGGCGCTGCATGAAGGGATTGTCAGTCTCAGTTTATTCATCTTCAAGTAACTGACGGGATTGGGTGCAGAGTTACCTTCACCTCTTTATTTTTAATATCAGATAGGCACTGTCTCATCTTGTCAGACATGATCCAGACGGCAACAGAATTTAAAGCTAAATATGTCCCCTTTAAAATTTGACCTTTTTTTTTCCTTTTGTAAAAAGATGGTGTATGTATACATGTGTATCTGTCTGTGTCTGTTAATTACTCATTTACGCAAAAAAGAAGTCCTATCCATCTTGAAGACCTCCTGTCTTCCTGATAAGAACTGCATATAGAGACAGTGAAATTAGTCAATAGTTATTCCTGGGGGAAAAATTAGGGGGATTTCCTAAAATAATTCGAAGATATTATTTAAAAAATAGAACTCAAATCTACTTTGATATGCATTCTACTTGTTGAATAGATAAAGAGAACAGCATAAACAGAACAAGTATAATGGTGACATTTATGTATATTTGTTTATATTTTTCCCCACTTTTCTTTCTGTCTGTAAAATAAAATACTGTTTGAGACTTCAAGTGCATAAGGAATCATCTGAAGTCCTTGTGGCACACAATGTAACAAAGAGTGGAGTAAAACCATGATCGCTGAGAGATATAAAGACTATAGAAAGATGGGAGACAGAGAAGCAAAAGGATCTTAAAAGGTTTGTATAAGGACTCCAATTACTCTTTTAAGCTTTTGATGTTCAAGCACATGTCATTAAACCCTTCATGTTGCTGTCCAGACCTCTCCTACACAAGTAACTTGAAAGAAAGATTCCTATTTTGCAGAAAAGTTTTCCCTTCGTGTTTTATAACTTCTCTAACCATATTTTTTTCATCCATATTACAGTTACCATGAAGAGCACCAAAACCAAGTTTTGATGTTTAAATTCTCCACAAACATTATCTTTCTGTGTACCAACATATGGCTTCGGAAGTTAATTAGACCTGTCCCTCACAGCTATACTTTTTTTTTCTAACCCACCAGACATTATGTAGTATTACATATAATAATATATATATATATAACATTATAGGTACTATATAAACATATATATAACACATAAGTGTTATATAGAAGTATAATCTACTGTCTTTTGGAAGCCAGTGAGAAATACATTTTTATTTGAATGAGGTGATTTACTAATCCAATCTCTTCAAGTCTTTAGTGCTTTGTAACTTATTATCTTAGCTGTTTTTGTGAGGTAACCGCATTACAGATATATGTCAAGCAGTATAATTCCTTCATGGCATTTCAGAACAGAAGTGCTACTTCTCAACAAGTAGAGTGGAGGCAGCAAATACAGGCCCTTTACAATAAATTGCACTCAGTTTTCTTAAGCAACACTGCTGTAGGTATATTCAACTTCTAAAATATGTTTCTTATGAACATGTGAAGGATTCAGCAACTACAATTTTATTACATTTAAATTCTTACAGAATTTATCAACATAGGAACAGTGAAAATCTGATCTTTCTGTGACTGAGCCAGAGAGAGAAAGGGAGGGAGAGAAAGAGCATGGTTAGTAGCTGAAAATATCATCCTTTATCACCAGTTTCAATAGACTACACTAGCAGTTACGTCTCAGTGATGTTGATATTGAACGACCTACTCCATCCAGGAGAATGTGGTCGGAAATTACTGTTTTCCTATGTCAGATGCTGATAGTCAGTACATTCATGTAGAAAAGTATCATCAGTTGAGAACTGAGAGTTCCAGATAGAGCAAATGTTTAGTGTTCACATTATTTGTAATTTTCTGCAAGCTCTGATATTCCTAGTTTCAGTGCAGTGATCAATGTTCAGCAAGGCTACATCTTCTCAAACTGAGATCCAACAGGTAGCACCTCCTGGCACAAACCAAACACAGCTTTCACTGAAACCACCACCTAAGCCACTAGCAGCGGTTGACACACAACATCTATATCTCTTACTACTGATTCCTCAAATATAATGTACTCTAACTTGTACCCCAACAGTAGAGACTCCTAAGTTGTTTTAGTAAGAAACCTGTGAGCTTCTACAAATGCGACACTGATTACAAAGATCCTAGAATTAGTGCTCTTCTGTACCAAGTTTTTCACAGATACTCGTGGGGAAGCACAGAAGTACAGTGTTTCCACTTTTCTGGTTACTGTTATTACTTTGCCTGCCTCAGCTGGCAGATCTTAGAAGGGCCCATAAATATTATGTTATATAAATATAACTTTATGTATATACTCCCTCCCCCCACAGGACACTAAAGTCTATACAAACAGAAAGAGACAGTGGGACTCAATGATTAACAAAAATGATCAAAATTCTGCAAAGGATATGTAGCAGAAGCAGATACACTTTCTAAAGCCACGTTCTTAAGCTGAAGGCCATTCAGTTAGATATCTTGCCTACAAAGAATGGCTTGACTATCAGAGACTACCAGCACAACACTCGTTCTGCATTTTAAAGAGAAGAACTACAGGTATGCTACAAACACAGTGGGAGTCCTTTAAAGGCCTGAATCCCAGGCTTGATCTGGTTCTCCAGCCATAAGTAGGGACTGGAGAAAATCCTGCTGATTGTACTCCTGAATAACTCTCATTTAATGCCAACGTGTGAAGAACATGAGAACGTGGTCCAAAATAGGCATCAGGACCATCATGATTTAACAACAAAATATATTGATAGGCTTGTCACCAGGACGAGGCAAGGTATATGAATCCAAGTACAGAATGAGAAAATTGTTCTATGATAAGCACAATATAATTGGTGGTAAAGAAGACTTGCTTTATTGGGGGGGGGAGGGTGTTGAGCCCCTTTTACTTGCAGAGAAACAAAATCTTTGGGGAAATATTAAACAGGTAATAAAATATTTTTTTATACTGTCTGGATAAAAAACTATCAGAGAATTTTAAAGTGAATGTAAGAAACAGAAACCTTAAAAATTATCTACATCTTTATTTAGCTGTTACTTCTGAAACTTTGCTTTTACTAGATGTGATACTATGCTGTACATTTAAACTGAATTACTCCTATAGTATATATAGGCAAAAATGTTTAGAACTTATAATAAAACATACACTGAAAAAAGAAGACAAAGTAAATAGTTTGTCTGTCTACTTTATATATGGTTATATACATATGCTTATATACTTGTTGTCTTGCAGGGGAGGGGCAAGAAGAGCAAAGCCACCATCTATTTGTGACTGCAAATACTGACGTGTTATTGGAAACTAGAGGGAAAAAGAATTGCCGGTCTTCTAGTTTCATGTCACTGATGTGAGGAAGATAACTTGGTAAAATGCTTTACCGTATTCCTGATAAAACCTACCATTTATAAAAAATCAAATCCACTGCTGCAGCTCCAGATTAAAGAGACAACCTTAAAAGAAGAAAAAAAAAAAATCTACTTCCAAACAGTCTTCCTTCTCGTAAATACGATAAACTCTTGGCTATTTGCTCACACTTCCTGACAGAAATAGGATAATGCCACTCTTCAAATAAGTTCTTATTTGTTTGTTACACCTTTTGATGGGTTTATCTCCTGCCGTCCGATAATGGATAACTTTTCTGGTGAAATCAGTCGTGTCAGGCCTGTAAATGAGAGCATGATTGTGGGGAATCTAAGCAACACAACCAGGAAAGCCATGGTGTTAAAAGGAGCTTTTAGAACTTTGCAAAATTGTCTCCCTAAGTCACAGTTGGAATGGATGGGATTGATTTTTGTTTTCTGTTTGATTTCTAAGAAATGTGTTTAGTCTACAGATATTTTATTGCACTAGGGGTTTCCTATAGGTGAAAAAAAATTCAATTATCTGTCTATTATACATATAGTGCAGCTGTGTCCCAACATAATTAGTATTTTATTTCAACTGACTTGGTAATCTCAGAATACGTACCTATACATTATAACAGCACACTAGGAAAAGAAAATGAACCTTTAAAAAAAAGCATTCTAAAACAGCTGAGCAGGTTAAAAATAAGATGAGTATTCAGGATTAAAGAATTTCTACATTAAAGTATGCTATATATGCTAAGTATGCTAAGTATGCTCTTTCAAAGATCCCGCTGAATCCAACTGGCCTCTATCTGCAACCCAAATTCTACAAAGAATTTTCTGCAAAGAATTTTGGTTGCAGAATCTCCAATTCTGCAAAGAGAACCTCTATGAGCGCAGTTCTCCTCTAATCTACACTTGTTCTTTGCTGCACTTAAATTCAATTTGCTTTAACCCAATTAATTTAATTATACACCAGTGAACTTGGTACCAAAACCTGACTTCTAGATTTTCTGTGAAATGAGTGGAAGAGTATCATAAACTGGAATTTCTTACATACTTTTACAGAGAAGGAGGAAAAAATACAGGGACTATTCTCTTAGTCAGCTTGCAGCCTGTGGTTAAAATGAGGAAAAAGGGATGGACCAAGTTTTTTGCAGGAACATCTGTCACTCATGGAGACAATGTCCCAGCAATCAGCAAGGGTGATGAACCACTACTGAGTGAGGAACTCAGCAGCAGCTGGGAACCGGAAAGAGCTGCCTTTGCAAATCTTGTTTGCTATATTTTTGATGGGTTTATCACCTGCCAGTTGGTAATGTGTAACTCTCTTGCTTATTTATCATCTGTCCATTAATAGAAGACTTTGTCCCTGAAAGACTGGAATCTGTTCAGGACTCTCATCTCAAAGTGAGGGCAGAGTTATGGCGGAGAGCCAGATTATAAACCTGAGTGAGTGGCAAGTATATTTAGAGTGGTGTTTACATCTTTGGAGGCAGAGAATGAATGACTGGATCAAAGAAAAAGAGTTGGGCTTTTAGCAATTTAAGGATGGTAGAAAAATAGGGCAGGAAAATGCAGAACTAGCTGAAGTTAAATGAATGGAAGAGTAAGGTTCGTGAATCTCTGGCAGTAAAATAGAGTGGGGCAAATAATGAGAGGGGAAAAAGACACAATCTTTGGCTCCTGTGAAAGAAGGGTGAAGAACAGACCATTGAGTGAGGCACTGACAAAAGGTAAGAGTGTAAAGGGAAGAGTCAAAAGGACATTGTGTGAGACAGAAGACCCTGACAAAAGTAGCTGAGCTTTTACTTTGCTTTTGCTGAGACCATTATTATAATGTGTGGAAAAGAAAGAGAAAGAAACTGAAGAGAGAGGAAGAGATACAGCTGGGTCTAAGTAACGTTAGATGGCAACAGTACATGAAATTACTGGGAAAAGTGGTGTCTTTAAAGGATAAAAGAGAGCTTTTGATATAGGTGAAGGGGTGAAGGAGAGGTAGAGGAGAAAGTATTAGGGCCACAAGGATATGTTGGTTTGATCTCCTCTTCGAAATAGTTGGCAGAGAGGGAAGTGAGAGGAATTAAAAGTAGTAAACAGCCAGCAAGAACGGCTAACATGATATTTTACTGTAAGGCAAATTCCACTAATGTATCCTACAGATGAACAAAATGGGATTTTAAGAAGTCATACTCACTATCCTTTCTTATGAGAGGGTAATGTTAGCCTGCACAGCTTTTCTCAAAGAATTTTATAGCAATATTTCCAAATTCTCTTATTTATGTTACAATTGTAGACCGACATATAAAAAAATAGAAGAAAAACACATGTGGGAAAGTGGTCACAATTTTGTTCATACTGTAACTTTGAAAGTGGTATTTCTTATTTTGAACATTTCAGAATGTATTTATGGAGGATGCCACTTGGCATATTACTCATTTTTTTGATTCCTTTCTGTGCTAGAGATGGTACAAAGAGGAAGCTAACATTATGACGATATTGGAAAGAAGTTCACTGTTTTGCATTCATTTTACAGAAAGTCATTTACAAGGCTTCAGAGACTTTAAAATACAAAGTTACAGTGAAATCAGTATAAAGTCGTGGATAATTATTTTCATCAGGCATCTGATTCAAACCATGGAATAAGGAAATAGATAAACATGAACAAAAAACATGGACTGCATGCAAGTAATGAAAATAACTATATGTAGACACAGTAATGACAGCAACATGTTTACAGAGCTAAGTTTGATTTGCCTCACCCCAGTCCTGATGGACAAAAGCTGGTTCTGATTTGCAGCCCCTGAACTGCTGCTGAAATCTCCGTACTAACACATTTATGTGGTTTCCTGGCTATAGTTGGCTCACGTCCTGTCGGTTTAAGGCTGGGCAGAGTAAGCTTGCATCTGTCGGATTATATCCATGTAGGAGGTTTCCCTGTCTGTATCGCAGTAGCTTGTTATTACTGCATGCCTTTAACATTAGGCTGTGTCATGTTACATTATGCCTACAACATGAAATAATATAGAACTTCATGCACTGCTATTGGTAGGCAGCAGAAAACCTACAGACTAAACATAAACCATTCAAGCCCAGTTTATTGCAGCAGACTGTAAGAGAATGTGCAGTAAGGTATTCAAAGAATATTCAGCATGCTGACTAGTCAAAGCACTTTTGGATAGTTCTTCCATATATTTCTAGTTTTCAGATTTCATTTGTGTTGGCTCAAGGGAGCAATCTCTCTATCATTGAAAAACACATTCAGCGTAAGTCAGTTCCTGAGAGGAATGTCAAATATGAAACAAAAAAACAAAACAAAAAGGCCCCTGCAATACGACAGAACAGGAGTGTCTGGGTGAATTAAGCAAGAATTGAAAATAATAAACTTACCAGAACAATATGAATGCTAATATGGTTTACCTTGTATTTTTTGACATAGAGGCTGCATATGGATTGTCACAGTAGACTGTACACATTAAAACACACTGTGTAGAACATATGTTAATTTAAAACCTGTGAAACTCAGTTTATGAAACTGGCATGTATAACATATGAACCTTAATTGGGTTAATTAATCTGCTGTACACATTCCTAACTTAACAAAAGACACCAGCTATGAAAAATATGTAATTGAATAAAGTAACTATCATAGAGCATTTTGGACTACTTACTAATTCCTTTTCATGTTGTGTTGACATAAGTTTACCAATTAAAAGCAGGGAATTAATTTTTCTTTTTAGTTGAAACCTCACTGCTCTCAGATCTTCATGGGAAGGGTGAGCCTAAAGCAATAACCATAGGAAGGAAATGCTGTCGGGAACTCCTGCAGCATATTATAGCAGGCAATGGGACTGCACTTTAATTCCATATTTTGTAGGAACAAATTTTTTTTTCCCCAGTTATGTTGATACCCTCAACATTTTAAAACCACCACAATTTCCTTGGCATTTTAAAATCTTGTATTTAATAATTAACAATATTTTGTGCTTAGATTAAATTGTAAGTACTTTACACTTGGTGAATAAACTATGGTAATCTTTACAGTTTGAAAAAATACTGGTTTTAACTCCTTACAGTAAATCTGAATAAAACCAACTTCTGCACTATTTTCCAAATAGTAAATACTTCTTATTTAGCAATATAAATACAAACATATCTTGTGGCCAGAATTGCTGGGAGCAACTTATAACAAAAAAAGTTAGTGGCAACTATATTAAATTAATTAATTCCCAGTCAAATTGTAAAGGAATAATTACTTGATGAGTTAATGTCTGGAGTTTAAAATATCTTTCAGGTATATGAACTACAACTGAACAGATGCCCACCACAAACCGTTTTCCTAATGTTGCAGCACCACAACCTAGGGAGTCAGAATACACCAGCTTACCTTGCGAGGGAAACAGCATGACTGAGGAAGTCCTTGAAAACAGATGTTCTTTCAACTAAAGTTTTCATGCTGATGGTTTGGGTTTTTTAATTCAGAAATTGTCCAAGGACGTTGCTTCTTGTAATAGCTCTCTTTCTGGGTTACAGGAAGCAGATCCTTCCTGATGAGGCCTTCAGTTCTTGTATTAACAGCATTAAAACCAAGAAGTCATGAATTCAAATATAAAAGGATGAAGATAGCTAAAACTGTCACGAAACACTTATCGCTTTACCTGGATTGCCAGAGCAGAATAACAGAGGTAACTAATACATGTTTTATTACATGCAAAGCTTGAAAAATAGGCTTAGCAGTTACTAGCTCAAAGAGGAAGAAGTTTTGTCAGACTTTAATACTTTGGTCCTTTGTGCTCTGTTCATCCCTGAAGCCACATCTACCCCTGCAGCTCATGTTCTGCCATGCTTGGGCCTTGGCATTTTGCTGACTAATCTCTAACCAACCAGATTGCTCTTCAACCGGCCGTACCAAACATTAAACTAGATGTGTTCCCTCCAGCAGTGCCTTGCAGCCATACATGAGAAATTAATGCTGTTTAGATCTTGTTCCAATTATAAGCAAAACAAACAAAAATTAAATATAGCCTTCCTAGTTCAAACTGTTACTTTTTGCTAGCTAACTGCAGGATCCATGTCCAGAATATGGGTAGTGGATGCTTCTTTCCTTGAAACCAGATTTCAGAAAGTTGAACCAGAGGATGGTCTATGTTGGACTGTGAAGGATAAAAGCAGCGGGAGCCTTGAATTCTGTGAGAGCAGAAGAAAGAGGGTCAGAGCAGTGTGCTGGTGTCAGGAGAATGCTCTCCTGCAATGCTTGGGAGTTTGTACATTGAAGTAGCATCTGCTGGGTGATGGCTGTGGAACATACTGAACCTCCTCCTGGTGTGGTAGGAGCTCTTCTTTACATACATTAATGATACTGTATCCTCCCACATTTGGAAAATCGTTAAGGGTGTAGTGTGAATTTTCAGTTTGGACGTACACTTACCCACCCAAAGGGGGTTTTACTGTTACTTATTTAGTATACCATGAACTTTAATATAGCATGAGTTAGCAGAATTTAGCTGAGGTGAGAAAGACCTATGTCTGGAGGTAATTTTGGCCTAAATAGAACAAAACCGAGCATTTAGATGGAAACGTTTCGGGATGAATTTGGATGCTTACTCTCAAATATGCAACTTGGACAAAAGAAAGGTGAGGACAGATACATCTATGAGTAGTATTATAAATGAAGGATAATTGCCTGCCTTCATTGAAGTTTTTATACCTGGCTGAACTAGCAATGAACAATGAGTAGAGAAAGAACTGCAGCACAGCTTTATGGGGAAGCCTCTCAAGCCTGCTCTGGGGAATCGGCATGCGTGGGTGTGTGCAGTGCTTCTCGGCAATGCTCGTACACTGCTGCATGCAGCATGGGGAACAAACAGGAGTCAGAAGCTACAGGGCTATGACCTCACTGCAATCACAAAGAGACGGTGAGATGGCTCACACGACTGGAGTGCTGCCGTGGGGGGATACAGGCTCTTTAGGAAGGGCAGGATGGGAAGGCGAGGAGGGGGAGTTGCCCTCCATGTGACAAAGAGGAAGTAGATAAGGCCTTCTTCAAACAACTGGAAGAAGCCTCACTCATATTCACACGCCCTGGTCCTCACAGGGGACTTTAACCACCCTGGATGCCTGCAACTGCTAGAAGTACAAATAGAGTGATTTTGAGAAAAATACAGAAAAAGCTTTTGGGTTGAAGAAAGGCTGAAAAAGGCTTGGAGCTGGGAAAGAAGAAGTATCTTCTTTAAGTTTAATCCACTGTATTGTGGGTCACTTTGCTTGTAAGCAAAAGATCGCATCAGAAATACCTGACCAGAAATACCATCATCACCTCTCCAGGTAACTTACACAGCTCTGACTAGCAAGTCAGTCTAAAATGTTTTACCAACCCTCTTCCCCCACCTTGTATTTATCAAAGGAAACATTTAATTACCGAATGTTTGTAAAGAAGAAACAAATTATGAAAGGCCCATATTTTCTTGTGATTAAATTCAGAATTTGCAAATTAAGTAAATGTTCCCTCAAATTACTTACTTAGATCTGTACTTCTGCAAACATAAACATATTTCTTTATAAGCAATTGTAAAAGGATTTCAAGTTTCTTGAAAAATATTAATTTTTTTGACATCATAATAATGAGCAAATGAAAAATGCATACATGTACGATATTAATGATTTATTAATTTACAAATATCCTTTATATTTCTACTCAATTTAATTGTTTGACTAATATTCAGAATTGAGAAGTATTTTTGAACCTATTTGACTAATGACAAAACTAAATAATTAAAAAAATTAGATGGCACCTTGTTAAAACAGCAGCTTTAGGAATGAAACACTTTCACATTTTAAACGGTCTTTTGCAATTACTGTTACTGGATAGATAGAATTGGAGGTGGCCCATTTGTTATCAATATTACAATTAGTTGTCACATTTGCTTTTTTGTCATTACAGTCTATTTTCAGACAAAGGTGAGAAGCATATTGCACTCAAGTTTCTAACCTTTGTCTTTCTCTGTAACCCTGTTTACTTGAGACAACCATTTCCTCAAAATTTCAGGAAAAAACCAAAACATTGCTAGATCTTAAAAATTCCAATTATGTCCTACCTTTTAAAAGTGAATTGAAGGGAGTTACAACATTTATGTTTGTGATGGTTTTGAACAACTGATTTTGTACATTTTGTTGTGTCAAAGAAAAATTCTTTAGGAAATTCAAAACATTTGTGACAAATCACACATTTTTTTTGTTGTCAAAAGCGGTATTGTCTTATTCATCTGCAATATTTTTAAGAACACAAAACTGAGGGGAGAAATGCATTTTCATTATACCTCGAAATTTTGGGTCAGTCTTTAGGTAGTTCTAGATTTCCACCCAGAAAGAGTAAAAAAAAAAAACAAAACCATAATTCCATAATTTGGCACGTAAATTAGAAATGTTCCTGACTTTCTGTGTTGTAAATCTGTTTTGACTTGGCTGAGTTACTACACTTTTATAAACATTGTTCATTCATGCACAGCATTTCTTTTATAGCAAGTGGCTTTTACAAATTATCACTTGAAGTTTTATTGGCACTGTGCATATGCACTGAGCTGAAGCTGAATGGAACTCCAGACCATCTGATTTAAAAAATGAGAAGTAGGAGCAGTCTCTAGATTTTCAAATTCATCTTTTAATTTTGCTTTTATCTGGAATTACGTCAGTTAGATTCATGGTTCCGCTTGCAGATATAATGACCTGAAATATAGTAAAGGAGGCTTCCCTGCATTTTTAAGTCAGCTGCAATTTCATTTCTTTTGCTTTGCTGCTGCCTAAACAGAAAAGAAAAGCCCGGCTTTGGCGTTACCTCCTCAGATGGTAACATAACTTGCCAGCTCTGGAACAGGAACAAAAGTCACTGAAGGCGTCTCCCAGAGCTCCTCAAGGCCTCTTACGACCCTGCCTGAAAGCTCTTTGCTATCCCCATGGCAGGCATCCGTCCCCGGTTCAAGCCAGTATTCTGCCCCTCCACTGCAGACTAGCGTACCTGAACAGAGCTGGGGAAGGATGCTGGAGAGGCGCCTTCCTAAGCCACAGCAGAGTCACAAGGCAGAAAGAGCTGAGAATGTGGAAGTAAATGAACTTTTAGTATGTGTGTAATTGCCCAGTTCTCACAATACCTCAGAAAAAGATCCTTTGAGAGGATTGTTATTTCTATACTTGCGCATGTGTTACTGCATTCCAATTTGTAGCAACCCATATCCTGGGAAAGAATACTATTTTGCAAATGACTTCTTAGCTGTTAAAAGAAAATATTGGAACAAATAATGCTGTTTCATCCCAGCAGCCAACAAATTGGTAACACAGGTCAATTTAATTTTACTGCAGATAATAGTATCATTTAGCCACTTCTTTGCTATGAAACAGTATGGGGCTTTAAACCCTGCTTGCCAGCTTGGACCTTATTTTCTATGAATGAAGCATACTTTTCTAAATGTTTTTGTAAAAGTGCTCTCTTCTGTTCTTTACTGAGGTACCCAAGTCTACTAATTTGTGAAACTATGAAGCTCTTGATACAATCGCAAAGTGCTTTGTTAGCAGTGCTTTTCAGTGCTCGTCTTGATCTCCAGTGTCTGTCAAGACTATGAACTCCTATGTCAATAAACTAGGTCTGAACATCCTACATTAGAACTAATTGTATTTTTTCACCAACCTACTCTTAAGGTGAGATTAAAAATTAGTGTAAATCATGATTTTAAGAGGCATACCACTGATGAAAGCCAGCTAAGAATTTGGCCCACGAAAGACTGTATAAAGGAGATCTGTATTTCTGAAATCCACAAGAAAAAAAATTAAGTTAGTTCAAAATGTTATGATATTTCACTAATTAATAATTGATCTACTGTTAAAAGTTAAACTTCTAGTACAATGGCTGTTGAATATTCACATTTAATACTGCAGAGGAGAATGCCTTTAAAACAAAAGTCCTGGGCTAAATTTACTTAGGTGATAGAACAAAAATTTCTGCCATAATCTGGCAGCCTCAGAAAGGGAAATTCTGGATGAATGAATCAAGGACAGGGCAGTTATGAGCCACCAGTATGATGTATTCAGGAGCAAATTTTGACTGAAACTTAGAAGAAGGTTCTTCTTGACTGAAACTTGTCAGAGTCATCAGTCTTTGAAACAACCTTTCAACGGGAAGAGTGGGAGCAAGTAATCTAATGACTTTCAGATACCACGTGGATGACTACATGAAATGACTATAAGATGCCATTTCCTGCTGTGGCCTGGAATTGGTGACTCAGAAGATCTCTTCCTGTTAGGTGTTTGTATATAGTTTGACAGTGGTTGCTTAGTCTGGCAAATTGCTTATTAGCAACTTACATTTATGTAAAGAAAAACAAAGGAAAAAGTTGGTTTGCTACTCAACAAAGAGGGTAATTACAGACTCATAACATCGTAAAAACAATTTAATACTTCTTTTGTATTAGCCTTCACGAAAAGATCAACTGCCAGCAGACACAATTAATACCAGGAAAAAGGGATAAGATCTCACTCTGTAATAGGAAGAGGAAAGGTTACATAGTGCTTAAATAACATAGATATTCTCAGATCATCTGTGCTGATAAACTTCATTCATCTTAGGGGACTTAGCTGATTAAAATAGACTCAGAAGGCTTAGTGGTCTTTGAAAAATTATGGAGGACAGATGAGATGCTGGAGGACTGAAAAAGAGCAAATGGATTGCTATTTTTAAAAAGGAAAAAAAGAATAGTCTGGTCTACTTAGTTTCAATCTCTCTATCCTAAGTCCAACACTGTTCAATAATGGAAAAGAAGGTGCACTTATTAAATTTGCAGACGCCACAAAGCTGGAGAGACTGTAAATGTCTTGGGGAGCGGGATTAAAATTCAGTTATGTGTCTTACAGATTGAAGAGTGATCTGGAAAGGAAAGGATGACTTTGCAATAGGGACAGGTGAAAAGTATTACAGACAGGCAGGTATACCCAACTGCACAAGTATGGGAGGAGATCAATTAATTACGTAGTAATTATTCAGAAAAGGATCTCAGGGCTAAAGTGGAAAGTGATGAGTTAGCAACGAATATGCCAACAACCCTACACTGTGAAAAAGGCAAATGACAGAACTGGGATATATGAACAACAGTACAACTGACAAGATAGCGGGCATTTTCCTTATGTTCTTTTCAGAATCAGTGACGGCTCAAGCAAGATCGTGTGTTCAGTTTTGAGTGCTGTACACCAAAGGGATCTGATTGGAAGTATTTCAGAATTCAAAGACTGATCTAGAAAATATGATCTATGAGAAAAGGTTGAAAAGATTGGGATTGTTTAGCAAAAAAAAGGGTGGGGGGAAGGGCTGAAGAGGGGTTGAAGAGGGCTTTTATAAATAGAAAAGGCTGTTGCAAACAGGAGAAAAGAAACCCTATTCTTCATATCATTTGATGAATACAACCCGAGATAATGCAGTTAAATTGCAGTAAGAAAGGTTTTGTTCAGGCATCAGGAAAAAAGAAATTCTATTGGAAAGGATTAAGAACAGACTGCACAGGAAGATTATGGAGTTTGCAGTATTGGAGGTCAGCTATGAAGATACCTATCAAGAATGACAAGGATATGGCTGATTCTGTTTTGGACAACAGGAATGGCTTCCTGTTGATGACTTCCTGAAGTCCCTTTTAACTTTGTCTTTCTGTGATTAATAACAAAAGATGCTGAATATGGTTTGAGTAATTTACAGAGAAACACTGGGAATCTTTAAGAATTAGAAAATTGGAAAAGCACTTTGCTATTTTTAAGTTTTCCATTAATAGAGTCCAACCAAATCTAAATAGCTTTATTCTTCCAAGGGATGTACAAAGAAAATATTTCACAATATATTTCCAAGTAACTATACTAGATATATTAAAAGTTCCAACACTCCTATGGAAGCTGAAGAAAAGATGATTTTGCTTATTGGGTCTAATTCAGTGTGGACAGAAAAACTGACACGTGTATGAATTTGGAAGAAGAAAAACTCCGTCTGTACAGACCTAATAGTAGGCCTTTATGTTGGCTGGCCTAAAGAAATTTCAATTTTTTAAACAAATAAACTGACGCATTAAGTGAAATGGCTAAAATAGTATTTTAGGCTGCCTGCGCTATTTCTTACTTTTTTTTTTTTTCTCAGAACATTTCATTTGCAAAAAAATAAAATGGATTAGTTCTTAAGATACTGAAATCAAAATGCTTATATAGACTTACAAGATATGTACGATCTTACTTCTGCAGAAGTGAGTCAGCTCTATGTTTGAGAAAGCCTTCAGTGATCTGGAGGCTCCCAGAGGCAGAACAGATACCAGGATTGTCCACGCAGGGAAGTTAGCGTTAGTAAGGTGAAGTGCAAGTTTACAGTGCATTAAGCTCACTGAAGTACTCCCATGTGTGGACACTCTTAAGTGCAAGGGACCATTTTCTACTTTGAGGCTAGACTGACAGATGGACGGGCAGACAGAGTGCGTACAGATGATCAGGAACCACCTCTCTCACATCAAAATACAAAGAAAATAGTTATTTTTTCTGGTGTTAAAATATTTAGTGAACCGCTGATTAGTGTCACTCCTTGTTAAGTCAATAAGGAAAATACTGAATCACTTTACCATTGCTCACTTGTATTAGTAAATTGTGCACTCAGGCATTCATGGACTAGTGATGGAACACTAAAGGGATTGTCTGAGACTTTTTTATAAGCACAACATTTAACGCATCTATAGTTAGCAATGTTTAGTTATCTTTGAAGTGTCTTTCCTATTTCCCATAAAGGAAAAGAGCCTCACAAGTAGTGATTTTTGCTTCCTAACAAACTCCAATCTCATATTCACTGGGTTCAACAGAAGCAGTATTTAAAAAGAGTTTTAGATATTGGAGGACCAGATCTTAGCAGAGCTATTCACCTCATTTAAATTCAACATGGATATTAATGCATTTCCAATAAATGAGTTACACCATGTAGCTTCAGTTAACTGAGCGTAGGGTTTTTTTGTTTGATGGCATATTAGGGTTACAGTCACAAATGGCTGTTCCGAGTTTTCAAATATCATGAAGGAAAATTATCATAGCAGGAAAGCAGTAAAACCATAAATTGCTAGAAGTTAGCACAAAGCGTTGCTTCAGCAGGTTGGGCGTTATGCCCGATAAGACTGAGTGGCACAGAAATGTACTGCCTCTGATACATGCTGGCACCTGAGGGATTTAAGAGAGGCTTTTGAATGCAGTAAGGGAGAAGGCTTGTGCAGGGAGAGGGGATAGGTTGTATGGACCAACTGAGGGCATTGACACAGGGTATGTAATGGGTTACAGATATACCTCAGCTCTTTCTCTCAGGATGACTTTTACCCCCCACATCCACACTATCCTGCCCCTTCACTTTCTCCTGCCACAACAGAAATTCACATTTGCCCCACAGGAAAACCTTCTTCTCTCAAAGTCCTTGCAGAAAATTGCTCCTGCCACACATGCATTCTTCCAGAGTCAGTTTCTTTAAACTTCAGTTAAAATTAATAAATTCTGTAATGAGCAAAATCTGCTTCAAACCAACATCTTCCTAGATCTAGAAATCTAGATCCTAGATTTCTCTACACCTGGATTTTGTCCACTTGATACGTACAGCCTAGATATTTAATAGAGCTTTTGGTACCTTTCTGATCATGCTGAGACTCTTCATAACCACCCTCTGCATCTCACCCTTTCTGCACCACACCTTCCCAGGCAATTATTTCTCCTTACTGTTTTTCAAGTCCCTTCCTTCCCAGCTGGCAAAGTTCGTATCTTTCATGAAGAAAATACCTTTTCTTCCTCCCATCTACATCACTGCGTAGTCCTTTTATATCAAATATTTCAGATCTTCCAATTCTCAATTAAATTAAATAATAATCACTAGTGCTAAGTCTGCTCCCGGAAAGTTTAGAAATGATCAGGCACAGTATTTGCAGGTTCTCATGTTACCTGCAGACAAACAGATATGCCACAAAACAAGCTTAAGACCTGTCTTTGCCATGCTCATGAAACACTTTTGTACCTCCATGGTATCTTGCTTTTAGGTGCTAGAAAAATGTGAGAAGTTTTACTGACTTCAGCTGATAAATCTGCATTTAGGAAAATTTAGATTTAGAAATCTGAATGTGTCACATTTTCCACATGTACATAATTTTCCCATATCCATGATCTTAGTGGTTCATTTTTCATGGGTAGTTCTCATTAAATAAACATGTTTCAGCATTCTTTCTACATTAATTTCCAATTTGCCATGTTTCTATATCATTGTATTAGTAATGATAAATCACCAATATAATGGAATGAACAATGTTTTTGTGAAAAATGCATTGCTTTCACCTCTATGAAGAAATTTCATATTCTAAAAAATGTGAATAAACCCCGAAAAAGACATTAAAAATACCACTTAAAGTGTAGAACTTGGAGTACAGAAAGAGAATTCAACCTTTCTTTTCTTTTTGAAAAACTAATGCATTTAATCAAAGGTTTAATTCTTTCTAAAGCTTCAATTTTCCCAACTTTTCAGAGCACAGTGTAAGAGCCGAAATGCTGTGAGCTAGTTCTTTATGAAATTCCATTGACACAGCAAGCCAGTTAAAATAATGTCCTTTCACTTAACCACATTTAACTGAGATAAAGCAACACAAGATTTAATAGCTTCCAGCAGTGGCCAGTGATGGAGTGGCTAGCCCAGATTGCAACAGAAGGTCACAGGTTCATTCAAAGGGCATGGTGCACATAAACCCTCTCACATGGTAACAGGCCAAAAGTAGATTTGATTTGACTAGATGCAACTATGCTGGAGTTATGGATTATTATATCAGCGTTGGATTTAGCTGAGAGCTAGAATAACAGGAAGAGACCATGTATGATCTACTCTAACAGTTTGCAGCAATCCTACTTTAGCCCATGCATGAAGATCGGAATACAGCAGTCAACAGCAATATTCTTCTTCCAGAAACACATTGGAAGCAGACAGTTATTTAGCAAAAATTAATTATGAGTGGAAATAACTTTAAAAGCTTATAACTAGAAAATTATATAGGCTTGATTTCACTCAGAGGTATCTCAATATCATGTCCAAAGTGAAGGAAGTAATGAGATAAAAGGTGTAAGGTCACAATGTTAAATACTATCACTGATTGTCAAGATATAGTGTGTAACCAAAATATTGTGACTAGCCACACTCTTCACTATTTTAGGGCCAATGATGAGGAGGTAAGAACAAATGGGTAAGCAGTGATTATAGGGCTCAGCAATTCCTTACAATGCTCAGATTTTTTGCCTATGTGATGAATATTTCAGATACATCCTGCGATCTTTACATTCTTCACTGACAAGGAGACAAGATGCATTTTGCATCTGTTAAAGACTTCTGATTGGCACATATGTTGAAAGACTGGCCTAAGACTGAAAGACAGAGTGTTCTTCAAAAGCTGTAGCCATGAAATATTTATTCTTTTCTCTTTCATAGAAATGGATTTGATGACTATATGACATAAAGTGCCACTAATAGCTCTGGACAAAATTATATGGCTCTAAAGACTATTAAACTATTATTCTTGGAGGGTGGAAAAGGTTTTATTTGACACATATGATCACAATAGTATTAGCAAGGTTTTGTTTACAACCTACCCTGAAAAAAATGTGGTACATTATCAAGTGCTTTTTGCACTGGCAAATTCAAATCTGACAATCACAAATGAGAACAATGGTATCTGTGATATATTTAGTAGGTACTTTATCTCACAGTCTTTTGAATGGGCTGTTTATTAATTTTTAAAAACTTTAAGTATTCAACTAAGGGCAAGTGAACACTAATGACGCTGTTCAAAATATGTTGTTTGTATCTAAGTGTATATATTTTATAGAGTAAGTCATAGGCACATGAATCCCCAAATGTTATTTAAATCTCTGAAGTCAGCTGAAAGGCAAAGACACTCATACATACATAATGTCTAGCATGACAACCTGAAAATTATGTGAAAACAAAAAGGCTCTTTTGTAAAAGTCTAACTAAAATTTTCTGATAAAAAGACCTAGAAGGCATTGCTGCATCAAAGAAATTATATTATGAATTTTACATGAAAATTTGTAGGACCCTTGTATCTGCAAACATTATAAAATACTAAGAACCTTACAAAAACTTAGAAACCTGATAAAATACTAAAATACTAACAAGCTAAATGAATACAGTTATCATCCCGTAAACCTCATTATCTCAATATCCATTTACAATCATATGCATTTCATAAACCTCCTGCTACTGCAAATCCCTCAGTTGTATTTGCCATTGAATTGCCTGTTTCTCATTATCAGTGGCTGAAAAAATGCAGTATAGAATATGCAACACTTTCTGAAGTGGACTAAAAATGCATTCCTGAGAATTCAGTTTATCTTTCCCTTCCGAAGGGGTATCTGCTGTGTTAAATACTTTATTTTGCCAGAGCAGCCAGAAGAAGGATGAAGAAAAATCAAGCCAAAGTAAATGAAGCAGTGGCATCATGCCCAAATCAGTAACAGACGTTACCTTTTAAATAGTGAGTTGAAACTAGCAGACTGTAGTTTAATAGTCACATGAAGAATTTTTGGTTTGGAAAGTCACTTTGCTTAAAAGGCCTTTTAATATACTATAGGCGGTCGTTCAAACCTTGCATGTTGAGTGAAGTATACTGCTAATTATGCATATATGCACCCTCTTGAAAAAAAATAGAGGGCTGCATGAGTCTGCAATTTTAAAATGGTGTGCAACCAGGAAAGGCTACGCTACAACATGAAGTGATAGCAAATATTGCTTCCTCTTGATTCAGATGTCCCCTGAATAGGCTGCTAGATTTGCTGTGAATATTTTGTGAAAGGGACAACAGTCACTACTGGAATTTGACATGTACTTTCCTCCTTTCAAAATACCAGGAATCTGTTTTAGGTTATTAAGATTTCAGTCTAATGATTCTTACATGGTTTAATATTCATATCTGAGCAATAAACATGGATTGTTATTTGGTTCTATAGACTGGAAATATGTTTTGATGAGCAGTATAACCATAAATTTTTACATATATATCTTAAGTTGCTTTACTATTCTAATGTAAACTGAATAGCATATTTCAACCACCATATTTTTTAGGCAGAACAATAAAACCAGCTATTTTCATCTTGCAAGGGTCTTGGAACAGTGTGTAAATGTCTTGAACAAGTAAGCCTTAGTGTGCCTGTGAATAGTTGTTTGCAACCTTGGAAGGAAAAAGACATGGTGAAAAGGATGGACAGGAAAGTCTGTTCAGGAAGTCCCCTGCAAGTGAGTGGTAGGGAATACGTGTTGATATGTGTTGATCCTTATGCTTCTTTTCTTTCCTCTTTTTTTTTTTTTTTTTTCCCAAAGAGCAAAATGGAATTAACCGAATCTGTTAGCAAGCTAAAACAGTGCGGCTAGCAGGATCATCAGCATCTTGGATAAGGTCTCGCTACCCAGCTGGATAGGGGACCAAGCCATGAAACTTGAGAATTGCAAACTGTGAGTGAGGTTTTACTGCAGGAGGTAGGAAGCGGCCAGCTGGCCTAGCACTTGCTTCACCAAGAAACCAAACAGAAGAGTAAACAGTTATGGTTCCATGGTGGGGATGGAGTAATTAGATATTGTATGTTGCAGTGTTTCCCTGCTGTTCTTTTTGTTTCTCCTTTCAATAAAGTACTCTTGGCTAAGCCATCTGATTCATATTTGCAAGGAGAGAAAATTAGCTGACTGAGCAACAGAAAGACTATTTTAATTTTCCCAATTTTCTGTGTGGGAGTTGACTTGCTGTTTATTACTCCTGAAATTTGAGACTGTCTGTTGTTGCTGCTGCTAATCATGCAGCTAAGTGGGTGACAGGGCTGGTCCAAGTGCTGATCGTGAATGATTGCTCAGAAACAACCAGGTGAAATTCAGATAGCTGTATCAACTGTAAACCCGCGCAAGTACCTGAAAATACCTATGTAACAAGTAATTGAGGACAGTATACTACAGCATGACTTCTGGTGGCTGTTTCCTTTTTTACACATAACCACACGCTATAATGTCTCATTTGAGAATTAGATCATGAAGTTTAAGGTATGTATACTGTACCACCTTTTCAATTGCATTAATTCTTTACTTTTTTACCAAATGGAATTCTCTGACAAATATCAAGGTTTGTAAACCTCTATAATATTCTTAAATCCACTTATATGCCTAGCTACCTATCATTTATTTAGTTGGTCACTGGTTTGGGATGTAATAGAATTTGTATGAGAAAAACATAGTACGTCTATATATTATAAAAATCTAAATATATGTACTACTAATAAATGGTTATCACATAACATGTAATATACTTAAATATATCTAATCCATTGATATTGGTAATTGCTATGATATGTAGTATGTATTATAACTAGTCCACACTACTTTTTGGATTTCTGGGTGCATGTTCAGCACTTCAGCTATCCTTTTTTATTTAATTTCTTATATTGCTTCAGTTCTTCTACTTATATTGGCAGAGGAGCAATGTAAGTGACACTGCAAAGACTCCAAAGTCCATGGAAGATTTTCACTCCCATTGTGATAACTGGTCAGACATTGTTAGATTGCACAGATGATTCATTTCTGTGAAAGCTTCAGATTCATAGGTGGCAGCAGAACCACAGTGCTGGTGAAAACATCTGGATTAAACAAAAAAGAAAAGAAAGAAATTCTACTTCACGGAGCCATGCTTTAGGCTTCTAGCAAATGGGATCAAACATCTTACCCAAGTTTTACTCAATTTTACAAAATGACTCTTTATCTTGGATAGGGAACATTATGCTTCATGCTCGTGTGAACATTCTGTGCATTGCTTGACTCACACACTCTTCTTTTCTAGATGTCTTTCCTGATGTTTGTTTTGGACTGCATGATGGATGGAAGCCACATGGCAGAAACTTGATCCAGGGAAGCAGACGTTGTGCTCACTGATGTAGGAAGCACTTCCTAGCAGCCAAAGAAATATCTTCTACAGTATGTATTAAGGGGGCATTGCTTCAGCTGTTGTCAAAGGCTATGTGTATCATCAGCAATTAAAGCAGCCCAACAGCAGGAAAACTGCAAAGTCAAACTGTTGGTGCTCAGGTCCTAATGTCCACATTAGGCATTTCGTGGAAGAGGCAGTTCTCAGGACTACCTGTAGACTGGTTCCATGGACTGAATGTCCATTACAGTAGGGTTGCCTCAGGTGCACTTTGGTGCATCTTCTAGCTTAGTTTTAATCCATTTCAGGCATTCCGAATAGCTACTGAATATGAACCAAATCTGAACAGTGGCCGGGATTGATCAGGAGATTTAATTCAAAAGCACACATCCTGAGCTCAACAAAAGTACTAATATAGAGGCCCTCAAATAAGACAATAATCTCATGGTCTCCTTTAATTTTCACTGCTTTTGCAAACTTGGTTTGCAAGAATAAGAATACTTTTCTTCTTCTTTATATAACAATGACATTATGCCTAAAAATCTCTATATACTTATTGCTTGAATCTTCTATCTATGATTACCTCTGTACTGCACAACTGAAAAGTTTTTCCTGGGTCTAGTCGGAATACCAGACTGAACGTACTAATACACCAGAATGCAGGAAACCACTGATTACTTCCAGGTGAAATTCATTTTTCAAGACCTGATTCACATTTCATTCAGGTCAACAAAAGGTTTCTAGCAAGACTTAAATAGGCATATTTAATTATCAAATATGTTCATTTTTCACCCAGTTCACCTCTTTGGCTCACTGAAAACACTGGAACACTCTGTAGGAGAGGACTGCCATGCCATTGTCTGCATACTCCATTTGACATGCCAGAACAGTCTCCTCCACAGCCCATTCTTGGGCATCCTCCTTCCTGAAGTCTTCTAACCATGGGTAATGAGAGGGCCATGTGTTTTCCACGACCATCTTACCTTTCATTTCTCGTTATGTGACAAAATGCACATTCACCACATAACTGTCCTATAAGATATGTGCATCAGACCATGCAATGACAGGGGACAGGATTTTGACTCTAAGCAAAGGTTGGGCACTAATTGTTTAGATCAACAGCACAGAATAGGAAGGTAAAACTCTTCTGGTAAGTCACCTATTTCTGTGGAGTCTTTTCTCCTAAAATTCTATTTTTGAGTCACAGTAGTCATATTTACAAGAAAATTGCAAGGTTCTTTGTTTCTTTTGCTGACTGTGCTTATGAAGCCAGAAACACTGTGCCAGTAGCCAGATTTTTGTCTCATCCTTCTGTGATGAAGGACTTTCTTCTTCCTTTTCCTTCTTTCTTCTCTTGCCTTTCTTTTTTAATGCCAGTAAATAATACACTATCAGCCCCAAGACAGGCATATGCAAATCAAAAGAGATGCATCCAATGGTATGATTATATATACTTTTTGCTTTGGGAAACAACTATTATTGCTTACTTTGTAAAGGACATGCTCTTCATAATATCTAGTTAACTTTTTCCCCTTTCATGGAAGAATAATGGGTTGTAATTTAAATCTCAGTCAATATTTATTGTGACTGATACTATATTAGTGATAAAATCGGTAAGTCATCTCTTTTAAAGACAGCTATCGTTACTGAAATATTTCAGTTCCTTCTACATGAAACGAATAGTGACAACCAAGTCCCTAGTGGATTGCAAAGAGCCTCCAGAATTTCCTCCAGTCCCTTAAAGACTTCCTAGTTTCCTTTCTTTTCTTTTTGGCAGGGATTTATTAGGTGAAAAGAGCTGTCATGATATCACAACTGTGTTTATGATGGAAATGTCTTTTCAAAGAAGATGTTCATAAAGCTCTAGACACATCTGCTGTTACCCAGATTTTTGCTCTTTCTGTAGAGAGATCCCCTTGATTGTGGACCCTTTATTCTCACTTTGGATTTAATAATCTGTTTTGTTTTACAGGAGAGCAACAAGAATGGGGTTATGTACATCAAAATTAATCCTCATAATTTAGCTAAGAATTAATCTATTAATTGCTTGGAAGATTACTTTGAAGATCAAAGCCTCAGACTGACATCAGAAGCTTACTGAAAGCCAGTAGAGGACATAAGCATGGGCTTTATGTGCACAAATGCAATGGAGGAAGTGCAAAAGCAAATGCAAAAGCTCAAATATCTTCTGTATCTGTCTATGAATACACACTAAGCTTCTGATACTGTGAGTTTCAGTAATACAATTCAAGGATAATAGATACATAGCTCAGAATGGCCAGTTCTTCATCCAGAAGCAGGAGAGACATCTTCTAGCAAGTTGGAAGGAAAAGGAACCATTTTGAGATCCCTAAGAACCTCATTATTAAAGTGTAGTAAAAGTCCAATTAGACCTTGAAATGAATAGAGATTTTATCTAACTCTTAAAGCATTTTCCTTTCTGATTGGCATCACTTTTCTGTTCCCTGATTTCAACTTGTGCTAGTGAATCTTTATGCAACCACTGAGTTTTTCCTAAGTGCACTGGTATTTGGGGTTTCTCCACAGAAAATGAGACATGTAATTGAGTTTCAGACAAAAAAACCCCAAACCAAACAGAAGTTTTCACTCCATGGTCTGTTCTCAGATTCGTTCTTACATGTTCTCAGAAACCTCCAAAGAGGCAAAACTTAGAACTGAACATATATAATTTTTGATGATTATAGATTTTCTGTGCCCAATATAATAAGCCAGATAGCTTATGACTGTTTATATTGCTGAACACTATAATGAACTGTTTCGCTGCCTCTCTTCCCCACTGTCAGATAGCAGGTTAGCCATGGAGCCAAAGGAGGGTTCAAAAAAAGGTGAGAACATACATGAAGAATAGAATCTACCTTTCCCCCTTGATTTATTCTTATGTTCCAAACCTCTAACTACACAGAAAGATTATACTGAGGTTTTTAGAAAAGAGCTACACCCCCAGCAGATTTCCAAACAAGATATTTCAATTAAAATTTGTACGTTATTTATATTTAGGGAAATTTGAAGACATTCATTTTAATAAGGAAGTCATCATTCCAAAATTTTCCTGTCATCTGTGTAAAAATGTTAGCTATACAGACCAAAATTGAAGCTATGTATGAAAAGAAAATTCATTACTTAAGACAAAATACCAATATTTTGTGGAGAAAGAGGATGGATAAGCTCCTTATAGCTCTTTGCTCTAAGAAAATTGTATATGCTTGATTATATTTCTTCTTTCTTTGTATTTAAAAAATTGTAATAAAGGAAATTTTATTTTCTTGATTTGTAATAAGTTTGAAGTAACTAGTATTATTAAGCAAAATTTAAATAAATTATTGAAATTATTTTTCATTTATAATAAACACAAAGCATATGCAAGTGGTTTAAAGTGACTGGGAAATTGTCTGTGAATAAGACTTGACATTCAGGAAAATTATTACCTATTCATATTTCCACTAATGGAATTATGACAATTTTAAAAATTTCTTTGCTACTTGATTCCATTATATATATATATGTTTCTCTTAACTAGTTCTTTCTTTTGCCTGTTTATTGTCTGCCATATCTACCTTATGGTAAATATATAGGAAAGAGGTCATGTCTTGCTGCGCAGCTGGAGAAGTTCCTAGCAGAGTAGCAACCTTATCTCTTGTGCGTTTTCTGGACATATTTTGTACCTTTTTATTAGTACAAACTGCTAAAGCAAAAGTAATTTTGATATCTGTTAAAGTGAGATAGCATCTTCTTCCTTAAAATAAAAAATTGTTTTTCTCCAAAGCTAATTCTGAAGATCAGCTGGAGAGGGTCCAGAGCAGCTGAATTCAAGTGACAAATAAGAAGAAAATGAGGCCTTAAGCCCCCCCCCCCCCCCCCATTTGAAAGAAAATCTTTACATGGGGTATTTATTCATTGTTTCATATGCAGATAATCCTTTGCAAATGGTAAAGATCTAGAAATTAGAAAAATAGTAAGCAATAATACCACTGGGAGTCATTTACTTGGGCTTCACTTACCTAAAGTTACTACAATTATTAAATGTGTTGGAAAGAAATAATGAAACACTACATCGTCTCTGCAAAAATGTACAAATTATATTTCCTGCTAAAGAAATTGTTTGAGAGATATAAAAGACCATTATGTCATGATTCAGCAACGATTTACTTGCAATTTAATAGCAAATTAGATTCATACACTATCATTTATTGCCAATTGGATAGGAAAAAAATAAAAAGAGATTCTCTGTGTCCAGAGAGAGATTTTGCATTTGGCACATTTGCTGGTTCTTAAATTAACGTGTTTTGCCAATAGTTTTCCTACGAGTATGTGGTAGCTCAGTGATCTTCTAACTACTCTGGACTGCCTGAGGCCATGTGGTCTTTCAATGCTTCCATTCATGCACAGCAGATGATGCCCAACAAGGCTGTAATGCTCTTTGGGAGAAGTTGTCTAGGAATAGCTGTGCCATACCAAAGAGCTTTTGATAAAACTTTGATTCATGCTGCAAACCGTGGACATTGATTTGAAATAAATTGTTACTGATGATCAGTCAATGACCATTTCCATAATCATCATGCCATCAGTAATTTATCAAGGTAGTGTCCCTGATGTTGCACAGCCTGGGTAACTGAGGGACAGAAGCACAAGCGGCGATTTTAAAATGTATTTCTAAGAATATTTTAAAATATTTCCAACACTAAAATAATCTATACGGAGATCAGCCTGGACTGTAATACAGTACTTTTGACAAAAATTTTCCCTAGAAAAAGGTGACGATTTTATCCTTGGAACATTTAAAATAAAATTTTCTTATCAGATGGTTCAGCATAATTTGCCAGTATGCTCTGGAACAAAATAACTTGCTGGGTAAAGCAATCTGTCAAAGAAACTCATATTAACTCTACTAGACCCATTAAAAATATGTGTATTTTCTCTTTCTGTGTTATTAAATATCAACTGTAGCTCAGTGGTTTTTGGTTTGCTTCTTACTTTGTTAGCATATATAAAAGTATCTAATATTTGAAAAATGTTCTATAATGACGTGTCTTTTTCTATACACAAAACATTAATGACAAAATGAACTCCAAATTGCCACAGTTACCTTTATGTCAGGCATAAGTAAAAGGCTAAAACATATACATATACAACATGGATATGAACTAAGTCACGAAGTACTTTTTTTGGTATTCGCAACATCTAATTTATGCATTTAACTTTAGGTTTCTAAATCGGGAGCCAAGTTCTGCAGGCAGCCAGTGGAAAGAGACAGGCTGTGCCACCGTACAGTGTAGAGCATGAGCGCTTGAATCAGCTCCTAGAGCAGCCTCCCTCTCTCCACTGACTATGGAGAGAGCTTAGTGAGGCTAACTTACACATACACCTTAAATGAGATACCTGAAGCAGATGGACTGAGCACCTGTCTTTGTTTTCCACCGAGTTTTTATGACATTTGGCTTTGAGGAAGGTCTTTTGCAATAGGAGAGGATTTTGCTGACCTGAATGAAGTATTAAAAATATTGTAACAATAACCTGATATAGCTAAGCTCATCCTCAGAATTCTCTTTCCTTCTTTTTCATTTTCAATTTCCAAATGGCAGGTTCATATTTAAGATAAGGAAGAACATCTTCCTTTGATCTGTAGTTTCTGAGCTGTCCTGTTTCCACAAAATATATACCATTCTGTGGGCTCAATTCCAATGCACTATTCCAAAAACTTTGGCATAAAATCTAAATTACAGAGACACGAGCCCTTCTTCTGGCCTTAAAGCAAGGGGAAAATAGACAGACACTACAAAGCAATTTTCTTGAATGTTTTCTGGCTAAAACCAGAGCAAAACTTTTCTACGATTTTACTTAAGAGCTTCAAGGTTTAAAACAAATATTTAAATTTACAACTATAGGTTAGTTTTTAGAATTCCTTTCAGTAATAGATAATAAATGTACAATAACTGTATATAAACAGACTTGCAATACATCCTATCCTGTTGTCAGGTCTTTTTCTTACTGTATAAATTCAATTACATTTTGCTGGCTCACTCGTACAAGTGCCTTAAGTAGTCTGGATGATAAGAAAAGGGAACTGGTCATTTGGAAGGGAGAGGACATAGTAAGTATAGACACGATAGCTTTAAGATAAAAAGTTGTGTCACTTTGTTCTCCCTGTCTCCAGATAACAAAAGGCAGAACCGGTTCTCAGTTCCTGGCTTTTTCAGGAGAAGTAGGTGGGTAACCCTGCTCGTGCAGGGAGGCAGGGCTAGCATGCTGGCTACCAATGCTTACCTTCACATACAGGAGTGCATGCAGCCAGCCTGTGAAAACTGTATTCCAGTAACGGAATTTAACTGCATAGAAGAATGCTTTTTATCATCCTAATTTTGTACAGGATTCATACATGCTAAAATTCTACAGAAGATCCAGAAAACTTTCCAGCGGTAAAAAGAATGAACCAGCCACCATGCAATTTGGGGATTTGTCATCTGGAAGGCATTCTGGCAGCGATGGACTGTACACTCAGGGTGACGGGGGCAGAAAGGGTCAACTACATTTCCTGGAGGGGGAAGCGTTAAAGAGTTTAACAAGAATACAAAGGTGAGCTCTCCTAGCAATTAATAGGAATTTTCCAAATTGATGTAATAAAAATAAATAGGCCTCTGTGCTAAGGACACAGAGCTGTCCAGTACTGTTAAGAGTAGAATCAATCTTAGCTGGATTTTTTACTGGGGAGGGTGGGGGGCATTTTTATGAAAAAAGGCAAATGAATGTAGTTCACGTATGCCTGGAGTGGCCAGGCAGTTGGACGAGATGATCGTTGTAGATACCTTCCAACTATACTACTCTGTTCTGTTCTGTTCTGTTCTATTCTATTCTCTCACATTTTTGTAAAATTGGAGGAGCTGCAATGAGTCTTCAGTGCTGCCACTGGTGAAGTGTTTTTCACTGAACATTCTGCAGTATATTAATTTCAGAAGTCTTAGTGTACCTCATTTTTTTAAGATCTTAGAAAGCCTTCATAAAGCTCAATTTAAATTGGTTGAGCTCTATACTAGAGCTCCAGGTAATGACCTGCATAACCAAAAGGTCCCAAATGTCCACAGCAACCTGCCTCTCTTTCGAGGAGTGTTTGTTTCATACAACTATTCCTTGTAATCTTTTACTTACTTGTTTCAGCTGGCCTTTAGATTTCTCAGCCCCTTTTGGGATGAGGTTATCAATAACGAAATTTAACACAGCCTTTTTTAAAAAAGGGAATATATTGTTTCTATTAATGACTAAAGTTGCTGTCTACAGTTTTGTACTCCTTGGAAATGAACCAGACATTTACTGCTGACTATTAAAGTAAACAAGCTTGTGATTTAATAAAGGCATAATAAATGTCTTTCTCTTCTTTATGACAGAACAAAATTCTTGTCTAGCATCTTGTGATCTAGGCTGGAAACAAATTTCTGTGACAAATGCACACTCATTATCTGCAGAGATTAGAGACCTACTTAAAACAAATCAAAAACACTCAATGTCTATGCACTGGTTTTACATACCAGTGTGTTGACCTCTCTAAGAGATTGAAAGGTTTTGAACTTTCGCACTGTCACTTGAACAATAATTTAAGATTCCAATAATGTCAGGCATATCAGATGAACAGGAAAAGCTTGATGCGAGCCCTTGGGTAAGGTGACTAATACAGACATGAAATTGTTGAAGGAGGAAAGCTTCAAGCCACAGCAAGAACAGATAAATAAAGGAGGGTTTGTTGGGAACAATCAGTTTTCCGGGATAAATACTTTTATACACAGATCAGCCAGGCCCAGTGCAGAAGTTTGAAAAAGACCAGATTAAAATACAGATGTTAAGTCAGTCTTGTAAACTCTGGGTGCATTCTTCAGTGATAAATAGAATAGATCTCCACACAAATGTAATCACAATGTTATATTACACAACTAGAATAGTCAACTTTTCTTTGAGCTAATCTTTAAAAATTTTCTCTTTGCTCATGTTTCTCATGTGGTTTTACTTCAGAGAAGACTTAAGAGAAGGTATTTCAAAGTAATCTCCAAACACTTATTTTTTTAAAAAATAATGACAAACTGAAACCCCATCATAAAAACAAAACACCTTTCTGTAACTTTGCTTTAATGTCATAAAATTATATTGTACTAGCTAACAATATATATTTGAAATGCCTAGAAGAACAATTTTGTCCTGAGAAAAAGACTGAAATATCAGATGTTTGTGAGAAAATGCAAGGGGTAACAAAATATTGAGACAAAGAAGAAATTTTGTATATAGAACCAAAACCAATTGCGGGTGCTTTCCTAACGTTTCAGGTTTGGAAGTTTGTTTCTTTTTAAAAGCCATGCAAAGCTGCAGAAATAATCCTCTACGTCTATCAACTGGTTTGATTAATCTCCTAGAAAAATTTCAATAATGTTTCACAGAGAATTCTCACAATATCTGTATAATGTCATACAGCAAGGCCCGGAAGAATAGAGAATACATCACTTTCAAGGACGACACCATGTTCCATTAGCCTGAGTTTGGCTTGACTTTTTAAGTGGCTTTTAAAAATATTTTTGAATTTTTAAACACATTAGAGAAACACCACAATGCTTTTCAGATTGTGAGTACGTAAAGTACATTTTTCTGTAGCATAATTGAAACCTAATTAATCTTTTCCCCTGGAGATCTTTTAGAGTTGAGGGTAGTGACTATCATAGGAAGAGGACTCAGTAACAAGAGGCATTTCCATTTACAAGTATTTTCTCTGGAGCATCAAAAGAATGTTTGGAAATATGTTGCAACAATTTGACTTAAGTGTTTTGACTATGCCTTATGCATGCCATTTAACCTTGTTGCACCTCAATTTCCACATATATGAGAAAAAGAAAATAATATTTACTCAATATGTTCACATGGCTTTTGCAGAAATATATTAATTAGTGTTTGAGCTATACTTGAGAAGTATTATGTAGTATCTCAACTAAAATTTTCATGAAATCCTGAACACTGCCTTGGGAAATAATAGCAGATTTTTTTTCTTCATTGGCCCTTAATAAAATGGCACATTCATATGAAAACAATATGTGAAGATATTTTACCGGGGAGAGGGGAATTAAACCAGCTTTTTATTTTTCTCTAGCTCTTAATAATATTACAGATTTATATGAGAACACTATATGAAGAAATTTTATTGGAGAGAAGAAATTAAAGCATAAAAGTATCTTTCAGAGAATGAATGAAAAGCCATATTTATCTGACAACAAAAAGTGTAGTACGTGCGCAGGACAAGTAATATATTTAAATGCTACTAATGCATTTAGTCTGCTATCAGATCATTCAAGTTACATATTACAAGTTAAAATAACAACAGAGATTAAACTCTCTATTTCTCTTAGTTCATTCCTTCCAAAACTGTTTCAGTATGTTCTGTGCTGCATTTGAGTTTTACAGTCACACAGAGAAGGACTAAGAAACCTACTTCAAACTTGGTTTTGGATATGTTATACCAAAATCCAATACTGGTGCTCTGAACATCTTTCCCTCAAGTCCAGAAAGGCACTGCTTTTAGATTCGGATTGACTCTAAAGACAGATTTCCATCAGAAGAAGGGGAAAGAAGGTTATCCTACACAAATGAAGCCCTGTATGTGCGCTATACAGCTGTACCTGTGAACAGGGACAGAATTTTATCCTCAGAATGTAAATATGGAAGGTTGTATCTGCCAAGTATTTGTCACATTATCACTTAAATTTTTGTAAATAAGTCAGCGAAACTGAAGATGGAATGATAAAATACATCCCAGCTTTCATAATGTTTTTCTAATATATGTAACTGTATAATAATAATAATGAAGGTTGGGTCAGTGCTGAGAAAATAGAAAAATGACATTTCCATTTAAGATAGAAAATAACATCTCTTAGAAATTTGAAAAGAAATTGTTTTCTACATGCTAGTAAGTTTTTCACATTCATCTTTAAAAATTTTCAATTTGCCTGACAACAGGATGTGATTTAAAGTTTAGAAATGAATTTTGAACTGTTAAATGATTCCTTTTGGTATTGTGGCAATACTTGTCAGTATTACTTATGGACTACTTTTTCCTGCTTTAATCTTTTCCACCCCCAGAGACATATTTTTTAAAGTTTTATTTTCATTTTATTTATTTATTTATTTATTGTTTTGGTTTGGGGTTTTTGGGAGGGGAGGAGTTGTTTTGGTTTTTTGTTTTTGTTTTTATTTTTCAATGTTAAATAATTACAGCAAGTGACCATTCTGTTTGTTTAACTTTTTAAAAAAGTGGTCTAAATTGGTTTTATTATTTTCAATCTGTTTTTAGCCACAAGAAAGGATTTGAATTGCTCAGATCTTGTTCTTCAAACACAAAAAAACCCCAGAAAAATGTTCATAATAACCTTGTGTACCCCTGTTAGTTGAACAGCAATGTTCAATAGCACTGGTCCATACAGGCATTTATGTATATTTTAAATGACGATAGAAACACATAAAATGTGTTATGTATATATTGCAAATAGTCTCATTAAAATGTACATAATTTTTTTTAGCATGGCAAATAACAATCTCACACTTGTTAAGTCACAGCTACTTAATTTTCCCATCTCTCTAGGTACTCAAGAACACCAAATTATCAAAATGACTCTTCTCACATCACATACAACAGTTCCTGCCTCAGTGCTTCCAACTGGTAGGCATCTGCTCTTGGGTAACACTCAAGTAGTAAAGTCTGGTTGGCAGAGCAATACTGCACGTCTCAGAGGCTTTCCCCTGTTTTTCCAACAGTTTTTACTAATTTCTGTCTTCAATAGTCTTCTGAACTTGCTCTACAAACCAGCAATTACTGGTGATTCGATTACTTATCTTAATCACTACAGTTTTAAATATCTATTCAGATCAAAATATTACCTCAATAGTTAAAAAAAGAAATTATTCTAGAACTGTTTCCAAAGATGAAATGGCTACGCGGAAGAAAGAAAAATTAAGTGTTCCTAAATTCATAGGTCATCTCATTACAGATCCTATTCAATTCACAATGAAGTCAATAGAAGTCTTCTGAATAAATTCTCAAAAAAATGAATGGCCTTTGATATGGACATTTTTTTCCAAAGGTACTCAAATATCCACGTATTTGTCTCTAAACAAGGTATTTAGATGAGAACACTTAATTACAGGGTGCTGCTCTTTCATTTACATCTTATGTAACTTGCCATTTTGTGTAACATAATAAAGCTTTTCTGTATAGTTTTGTATTGAATGTGTTGTTAAAGGTACAAGAAGAACTAATGAGACTGCCTAGGACTGACAGGTGAAGTTCTAGGAAGACTGATTTAGTCTTTTATCTACCTGAGATGGCTAACCAGAAATATAAGTCACTTTACTGCATGGTGGTTTTTTTCTCCCCTTTTTTCAGATGCCATCCTGAAATAAACATGCCAAAACTCGGCTTTGCTGACTGCGTCATCAGAGCTTGCAAACGCTAGCACTTCTCTGACAGGCATTGTGAATCACAGTTATTTTTTCTCCCAATGTCTACGAGGTCTGCCACCTGAACTGGCATAGTTTGTAAGTGCCATCAACTTCTCCTCAGGGCTTACAAGCTATACTTGCTCTTTCAGAAGAATCTGAAAATGTTGTGAACCATAACTATGTTTCTGAGAGAACTTACAAGTTCTGCCATCTGTGCCTGCAGTGCTTTAGAGCATCATAATATGGATATGGAGATATTTTCATCATGGGGTTTACGATCTCTACCAGCTGCATCAGCAGAGATTGTTAGTGCTGTGAACCACAACCATTTATCTCTCAGCACAGACGCCTGCTTTACTTTTTCATTCTTAATAGTCTATATCTGCTTGACCCACTGTTATACATACATGTATATTTTTCAGCAAAAGAGAAAGCAAAAAACCAAAATAATCCTTTAAAGCAGATCTTTAATCACTGCAAATCTGTACAAATCTCCAAATATTTACATAAGTTTAACTATGCCCTGTCTAGACCGAGAATTTACTGCAAATACAATTATTGCGATAGCTGTACCACTCGTAACCCTTTCTGTAGTCTGACAAAGCCACAGCTCTTGCTGCTATTCACAGATTTTGAGAAAGTATTTCCTTTTGTAAATAGGAACTTAATCTCTCTTTATGCTGTTCTGGCATCTTCAGACTATCTCTACTTTAGACAATGCCATGAAAAAACTGCCCTTATGAAGGAATCTTTTGCTCTCATTAGATATCTTGAGGGAGTTTTGGTGCTTGGCAATACATGACTACTCTCCCTACATTGGCCCTGGGAAGGAAATGTGCTGGGCGTTGATGAGGAATCATGGCAAATGCAGATGGGTAAAACGAGGGCTGCGTGTGTCAGAGGGGAATGTAGAAAGGAGCTCTATCTTCTCCATATGCTGACAGAGAAAGAAGCCACTGGCATGCCAAGAAGCTCTGACTGGCTGTCTAAATGGGGAAGACAGGGATATAAAGGAAAGTAGTCAGAGATTTTACTATTGATGTCATCATATGCTTATTGCATTCCTATATACAAGTATGGGAAACATATGGAGCTGGAAAGTCTACTAGTAAAACACCTATAAATTAACAACTAATGAACTTTCATATTACAGCTTTGAAGATAGTGGGCTTATATATCTATAACTCTGTGTCTGTGTGTGCACACATGGCTGACCTGGGACAATTAGATGCAATTTAATTTGACTGTGATGAAGTGCCAAACCAGAAATACTCTGTAGATACATGCAGTTTTGAGGAAAAGGCCTTATTTCCTGCCAGTTACGTGGAGATTCGTTTGATACTTGTGATTTTGCAGATCTTGCTCCTGAGGATGTCCGGCTGTGTTGGTTGCTCACAGCTGGGGACACGAAGGACCCCAAAGCCCCCAGGCAGGAGAATCAGGCACCTGGTGATTCCAAAAAGCAACTAAATCTGCATCCTGCAAATCCTGGGGCTTCAGACCAACTGAAAGTTTCCCTCATAATATGTCTTTTGGAAGTCAATGAACAGAACTGATTTTGGAAAACTATTTGCTTAGGTTGAAGGTGAATATTTTTGATTTCCATTATAAATGTAGAGATTTTAAACATGAAAATATTAAAGTCAGTTTTCATTATTTTAAAAATTTCATCCAAAAATCACATTCAGGTTATGCTGCTGTTGAAATTATGGGGCAAATGCAAAGTTTCTAGTTGAAGCTAGGCCTTTATTTTTTTCTTTGCTGAATATGAATAAAAATCCTCTGATGAATTTTTAGCAGTTGAGATGTAATATCTAAATCATGGAAAGTAGTAGAACCTTGTGAGGTTATCTAGTGCTTATCAACTAATACCTATCTTGCCTTTTCAAAAATTTCTTGTATCTTTGGTTCTGTGTTGATAAACTACATATGCTAAATTTTATACAAAAGACAAATGTTCAAAAAGAAAACAGGAGTATCAATGCTTTACAACTCTCTCAAATGCTAATTCTACTATAGTCTTTACTGAGCAGTCATTAGTGCCTCGACCCACATCCTCAGGAGCATTCAAAATTTCAGTCCTACTCCCCGTTTGCAATGTACCAGTAAGATACTTGACATTTTGTTCCTTGCTTGCATGAATGTTTTAGCAATTCTGTCATATGTTTACATACAAATTTTCCATGAACACTTCAAACCACTTTATTAATACTCTCAAAAGTCTATTTTTGTAGCACTGCTGCTTTCTAAACCTCTGTATTTTAAGAAAAGGGATTCCAAAAGGTGTGAAGTCAATTAATTTGAAAATTTGAATTGGTGCTCGTTGATTTTTTTGTGCTTTTCTACCTGATACAGCAACTGAGCTTACAAAAGTTTTAAGTTTATACAACCTTCTGAGGGAGAAGGATTACATTTTCCTCAGACTAATACTAAATATTTCCTTTTCTGAAACAGAGCACAGCTCTGGGAAAGACAAAATCAAACCCAAAATAAATGTGGAACTGCACCTGCTTCTTGGAAGTAGGTGGTATTTAAGCTGAATTTAATCTTGGTATTTATATATAGAGAGAGAGCACACTGGCAAAGAATCCACATGAACGTGGTCCAGGTATCTACAATTAGGGGATCATCTAAAACAAATTATTTTCATGAATAACTGCATCTGGCCATTATGTCATTGTTTGGAAACCTGCAGTCAAATCTGCAGACAAACTAGAGGGAAAAATGAAAATTGCTAAAATATTTAACTTTGTCCTAATCGACTATGTATTGGGCTGCCTGCATGATTTCCCTCTTTTTCTTAATATGAATATGAAAACATTTAGAGGGCTTATTGATCCCCAATACTTAACTGTTAGGTCATATGAATAGCAAATGAAATATGATATAAAATATGCAAAATAATAGTACATTAGCCTAAACAACACTAATAAATTGCAAAGCTTAGCATGAAATTGAAAATCACTAATGGAGCAGTGTGCAGTTTGTTGAAGCAATGAGCAGTCAAAGAATCATACATAATGTAACAGTACAATTGCTAACAGCAGGCTCATAGAAGACAATTTAAGGTTATTTTTTATGGACAAGAGGAATTGATCTTTGAAGCGGTTCCTAAGGAGATTCCACTTAGCCCGAACAGCATCTTGGGAGTGAGTTCTGGTCTATCCCTTGCATCAAATACATATTTATGAACTTCCAGAAAAGACTGATTTAAATTACACATGAAGTTATGGTTTATGAACTTAAATCAGAAGAGGTAAAAATACTAGACATGTGGAACTAATAACTGAAACTGGTACTGAATTCGATGGTTATGACAGTCCTGCAGGTTCCACTGAAAGACAGGTCATATGTAACGAGTTCCACTTCTTAAAATTCTTAGGAGTTACAAATATGTAAAGCTATGAACACAAAATACGAATAGCCTTCAAAATCAGAATATGCTAGATGATGTTCTATCTTCTCAAGGCCATCTACATTAAAAAACAACTTATGTTTAACGTAGTATCAAATGCACTGATAGGAAAAGTTCTCACATTTGTGAACATTCACAAGGAAATGCATAATTAATATCATATTATTTTTTTCTTTTAGCAGAATTTTCCCAGTGAAATATTAAATTTTATGTTGTCATTCAATATAATTCCACAAGGGTTTATATAATTTAGTGGTGCCGTAAGATCTGATGTATTTTAAGTATACCAAAATTAAGAACTGAAAAGACAAACGTGAATTTCTTATAATATGAGAATGCATGCAAAAAATATTTTCTTCTCCTAAAAGGTATTGTAATTGTAACACGGTAACTATTCCCTTTCCTTCTACGTTCTAAGCAGACAACATTTTCCTTGATGAGCTGCTTTTTTCCTAACTGATTTCAACTCAGTATATGAATATATGCCTATTTCATGCTGTTATTTTGCACTCAGTGGTTGTGTAGGCCCAAACTCTGGCCTCATTAGCATAAATGTCTTATTGAATCTCTGAAAAAATCTGCAGAAAAATTATGTATGTGTAAAATGGGAAGGTGGCACAGATAGATCTTTTGTTTGTTAAAATGTAAAGTATTGAATGGTGTGGGCTTTTTGTATTACTAAAGTTTTGTGGATAGATTGCTACTACCTATGCCTAGTCATATAGTTAATAAACCTAAAGCCACAATTAATTCAACAGCAAATAGGTTGCCAAAGGGCAACAGTTCATGTGTTCACTGTGCAAACAATATTGTAGGTTGCATATGTTGAGATCTGAGGGATTATTTAAAAATGTAGCAAAGACAAAACTGTACAACAGAAACTCCATCATTCTGGGGTGCCCACTGACGTAAAGGTGGGATGACTGAGGGACCACAAGGTCATTGCCATGGGATATTGTTTGATTGCTCTTAAAGCTGAAAATGCCATATCCGAAGTACTATTTGGAGGTAATAGTCCCAAATTTATATGGGTACTCTTTCTTTTTCTTCTGAACATCCTAGAGGTACCTCACTGGAGATTTAGTGTATTAAAGTTTTATAGTACAACTCAGCAAGTAGCTTGTGACTTCAGGGAAGCAAATGGAGAACTACAACATTATAGCTGTATCCCTGTTAAAGACATAGGCTCCAACTCAAAACAAATTTCTCATCACAATAATTCAGGTAAAGGTATTTCTCTATATTGTTGGTATTGCCAAAATGAGATATAGGATGAGCAACTTACACTTTGGACACAAAATACAGATAAAATACCTAAACAACCTATACATCAAAAAGTGTGGTAAAAATTTAACATAGATATTATGCAAGTTTAGTGTTTGCTTTGTTCAGCTGTGACCTCTCTAACAGTCAAAATAAACTGATTTTTTAATAGTCTAACTATAGTAAGCGGCATTCATGCTCCTCAAACTGCACAATATCAGAACTGTACTGTCAGATAGCTATTAATCTACTCAGCCACAATAAGGCTATTTTTTTTTAAACTCTACCGATTCTTATTTTTATCTGATCCAATTCTTTTCACAACCTAAGCTGTCTTTTTTTTTTTTTAAAGGGTCCATTTTCTGCCTGGATGTCAACAAAGCACAATTTCACAATTTCCTTGTCTCCTAACTTTTGCATCAAACTATGAATTGATAAAAAGTATCCCTTTTCTGTAGCATTCCTCTCTGATGCTAGTATTCAGCTGTTCATCCTCTGGGATGAACTTCGTATCATACTGTGCAATAATACAAGTGTAACAAGGATGCTATCATTTTCAGAAGAGGCTACATCAGAAATTGGCACCTTAGTTAATGATATTTGAATGAAAAGCAACTCCCCTTAGACCTGTGAAAAAGAATGTATTCCCTATTCCTCTAATCAAATAAATAGATACATAAAAAAGAGAGAGCTGACACTGAGACTGGCATGTAGCAGTTGGAAAGTGAAAGTAAGTGAGATGATGCTGGCTTGAGGGGACTGATATACTGGAATTAGAAATTGAGGAGCTGAAGTGACATGGGGGATCCAGGATAATGCATGGTTGGTTGCATGGGATGATACCGGGGGAGAAGAAACTGGAGTAGTCCTGGCACATAAGGTATTAATTGCTTTACCCTGGGTAATCCTACTTGTCTCCACTAAGTAGAGGGGAGTAGCGAGAGAAGAGTGAGTTAGCAGTCACCTGACATGGCCGCTGTCGTCCTTTTCTTCCCTCACAACCCACTGGAAGGAAAAGCAAAGTGACAACCAGGAGGACTCAGAATGTGGCTTGACTTAGCTGCTTTACTCAGAAAGAGTGGGGACCCTCCAGAAGCACTGTTGAAGCCACACCATGGGTGTGTGTCTGTGTATGTCTTCAGTCTTCAGGGAGTATTGAGAATCTGTGCTCAGACTGGACTAGTGTTGCAAGCCTCGGTTTTTATAAATGCTGATGTATATCTACTTTTTTAATATTCTCATCTGATTCTGACTTACTTAAAATATAAATGAGGCAGGCTAAGCTAGAGATAATCTAGATTTTCCAACTCATTGCCACTCCCTCCCACAAACCTTACAAGTGGTAATCAATAGGTATATCATTATTAGACCAACTTTAAGACAAAATGTTGGAAATAGTTTTTCTTAAATTGCATGTGAAAATATGCCTAAACAAGGACCATGGCTTGTCTTCAAAAGTGCATGGGAATTCATCGAGTTCATCAACAGCATTTAAAAATCATCAGTTACTCACTTCTGAGAGCTGAGCAAAAATAAAACTCTGATCCAACAATTTTCTTAGTCTTCTATAAAAGTCTGCATTCTCAGTAGTTCAGTTGTGAGAGAGAGGAATTATTTCATGGGAAGAGCATGCTTACTAGACCCTGTACTGTAACCCAGAATATCTGCAATAGCAAAGGAATAGAAAACTGGAAGACCTGTACCTCCAGTTCCTGTTAGCCTTAGGATAAGAGGTAAACACCAAAAGGCACAGTAAGGTCACATATGCATTACTTTGCATTTTCTGCATATTTTAGTACAATTTCACAACCCACTGAAAATATCCAGTACCAGTGACTAAATATCAAATTTTGCTCCTTAGTCCTCTCTAATTAATATTTTGCTTTGTTGTCCTTCCAGTATGTTTTCATCATGAAGACATGAGTCATCAATAGTTACTGGTTTGGGATAGATCTGAGTATCTGATAATGGAATAAATCTGGCAAGTAAAGTAGTAAAAAGAACCTATGAAAAAAATTTAAGTCTAAGTATAGAACTCAATTTGTTGTTTAGGGAGGACAGGAATCCTGAGGCTATTTTAAATGTGAAAGTGTTTCTTCCTTCTTTCTTTCTTTCTTTCTCTTTGTCTCTCTGTCCCTCTGTCCCTTCCCCTCTGTTTTTGATCAAAATTGTCAGGGTCCACCAGCGAAAAAAATTCCTAGTATATGAAAAATCTCACTCCTGTGTATCTGCTTTGTTTATTCACTCCGTAATGGTGCTATATAAGCCTACTGATACAGTGATATAATCCCCTGCTTAATAAAAGAGAGATCCCCAAACTGACGTCACATTTTACTATACAAGATGTCCTGCTGTAGCTGCAGTGCTTGTAGAGAGAGTAGTACAAGTACTAAGTCTCTTATTTCACATATTAATATATGTAACTACAATAAATATATGCTATATTCTTTTATACTCAGAAACCCTCTTGACCACTGGGAAAGTTCTGAAGATCGTACAGATAGCTAAAAATATTATCCTTTTGAGAACTCTGAGTATATTTACTTGGTACACTCAAACATATGGTGATTAAGTATGACAAATCATACTTCTAACAGATTATTTTCTTTTTGCAACCTATTTAGTTCCTGTGAAAGGCACCAAATGGACAGCCCTCAATCCTGAGCCTTGCATTGTTCACATTAGAAAAAAGCTACCCCAATTTCCCACCAGCGTACATAATTGCTGCCATTGAACTACTATTTGTGACGGTAAGACAACGGCATGATCTGTATACCCCATTCAGCACTCATTGTTTCTACCAATAGTGCAAACTAGAGTGCCAATTGTGGCATTAGCTTTTGTGGATATAACAACCTGTCAATTAGGAAGTGAATTAACCAGTTCACTACACAATAATCATCGCATAATAACTCTCAGTCCCTGCTAAGCTGAGCTATTTTCAAACTCGCAAATCAGAGCCTCTGATCTAGAGCTGTGTGCCATACAGATACCCCAAATTTGTTCATTTGATCATGCCTTTGTACTTTATTGCAGCATTAAAACAGAATATATTCAGATCGTGTTATTCCTTTCACCATTTCACTGATGTGACGCTGATGGCTGCAGGTAATGAACAAACACAATACACAATAAGGGCAACAATCAAGACACCACTTTTCTTCATTAAATAACCTTGGCATTGGATTATTAAACTTGCCAATTTCAGGTGGTTATAAAAATATACAGAACATGTTTGAAGATAGCATCTTTAAACTTGTAACAAGCAACCTGAACTGATTGTTTTGGTTATTAGAAGTAGCTGACTTTGACCATCCTTAGAGTAGTTTTTCAATGGTACGCTGGAGCCACATTATTACCATAACTACTGTAATCATCATGACAGTAATGATTACGCTGAAACCTAAATGTGTGAAATTAAGCCACTAACAACTGTAAATATGTCCAGCAATGAAGTCAATGAAAGGTCATTACACTATGTACAACTCAATTCATAGAAACCTAGTGAGGACGTTGTATTCAGATGATACACGGCTGGAAGATTTGTATTGTGTCTGTATACTGGCTTCTTTGGTGATTTCATGAAGAATGAATGATCATAATAAAGTGTCATACCAAATGTTCTCTAGGTCTCAAGTTATTATACTGTATGAAAAAAACATACCTCTTTTTACTTGCAAACAAACTACTGAGCTAATTCACTCTTCTAAGGAAAGGTGAAATTACAGACAATTTGGTAAGTCAATCTAATACGACAAGTGCATGTATGGTTATATGTAAATTTAATCCACTTGGATCCTTATACACAATCAGAACAGGATATTTCATTAAAAAGTGAGCACTTCCAAACTGAAAAAAGTCAACTCTGAAGGTAGTGGGGTAGAGTTTTCGTTTGAAAGTCTTGATCTGCATTGGATGCAATTTTGCATTTGCTTCCAAATAAAGACAAAGAGAAGAATAAAATACAATAGAAATACAAAGAAAAATAATACAAAGAAGAATAAAATACAATACAGGAGAAGAAGAAATATTTACCAAGCATGATGTAACTTTCAGGAGTAGGTATAAATCTACGGAGGATGCCTGATCTGTTTTTGTTTTACCATTATAGTCTTTCCTTCCTTTGGGAGAGCCAGGGCAATAGATACAGAATATGTTTTATTAAACATAAAATACTGGAAGTCAGAATGTGCTTTACAAGTATAAATGACTAGGTCCTCCTGACCATGACACTTACAATCCTATTAGTCAAAGACATAATACTGAGGAGCTTAAACATGACTTAAGGAGACGTTGGTGAGACCATCCTGACAAAGTCTGAAAAAAGAGAAAGATGTATAGGAGAAACCCTGACATAATACAAATGGAATATGAACATGGGTAGATGTAAAGCTCAGTTGTAAGGCAAATACATATGAATAAGAACAGCAAGGAATTAGAGGAGAAAGGAAAGCAGTTTTCAGTAATGAGGGCTGAAATATCCTGAATAATAGAAAAATATAGAAAATAATGGGAATGACAGAGACAAGGCACACAAAGGTTATTGAAGCCAACCAAGGTTCAGCATGAACAGCACTGTATTGGGTTTTATGAACATGGCAAGACCCAAGCTCATTCCTGCAGTAGCTAGAAATCTCTGTACCTTGCTGTCAGAACCAAACCCACCTGTGCTGGTCTTGGGAGCAATGCATTTATGTCCCCGCAATGCTGTCTGCACTTAAAAAGCTCTGCTGATCCTGAACCAGCTGTGCAAGGAAACAGAGACTTTGTGTCTCTGATATGGTCAGTCTGGCACTCAGATAAATAATTGGGAGTTGACTGAACTTCAATGTCAAAGATAAGTTGACTAAACATAGATATAAACAAGTAAGAAGCTAGTGAAGCATACAAAGGAGAAAGGTGATGAAAGTGAAAAGCAAGAGAAACTACTGACAGAAGCAACGTTATGGGCAGATTGGAGAAGGTGATCTGATGGAATTTTTAAATGTTTAAGTACCACCCAGAATATGTTACTAAGCTTATAAAGAATGAGGGCTGAATTCATATTTTCCTATAAAAAATATATACTGGAAAAAGTGTACAAATGCTGCAGTTCTGGTTGAAAGTCCTCTTTGCAATAATTTACTTTTAACCAAATAACTTACGAGTTTGAGGGTAAAATAAATACTCCTGCAGGTCACCATCCAATGGCAATGGCTAATCATTCAACAGGCTAAACTGAAAGAAACTGTCTCCTACACTGAGATACACTGCAATGTGGATCAGTCTACTGAAGGTAATGATGATCCCTTAGACTGGCAGGTTTCAAATGAGATGACAAAAACATTACAAAAGCGTACAATGAAAAATAATGTTGTAAAAGCAATCACTTTGTATCATCCAGAATTCAACAGTAAATAGTCTTTCATTTATTTTCCTAGTAAGCTAAGCCTTCTTCATTCCTGACAAAATTCAAATGTATATTAAGATGTGTTCTTTCCATTCTATAGAAGAGATACTACACAAGCCTGTATGTATTTCTTCTTCATCCATGAAAAAGCAACTTCCTTTATCTTGTGGTTGCACTTCTCTTTCGTATTCTGTTTCTTTGATTCCTGACAGTGAGACTTCTCAAAATCTAAGTGAGGACTACCCCAAATACCAGGGAAATATAAGTAGTTTCAGACAGAGGTACTGAAAGCTTGTGCCTAGGACCTTTGCTCCCGGTATCATCTGATGACACAGAAATCTCAGGGTTTATTGTTAAAAAAAGAAAGAAAAAAGAAAAGAAAAAAAAAATCAGTCCTCATTGTCGCAACTGAGGAAAAAAACCCAAGAGAAAAAAACCCTTGAGAAAAAAATCAAGAAATGTAACTGATGCAAATGGAAGTCACGCTGGAGGGCTGGATACAACCCTTACTATAACAACTCTTACTTGCATGCTTATATATCTTACTGTGTTACCCTTACTATAATTTACAGAAGTAAATATCTCATTTGTCTTAAATAATAGAATTTGATATTTTTCCTTTAAAAAGGAAGATGTCTGCTGACACTGCAGTAGATGACACCTCTGTTTCTAGTTCAGCCTCGCTGTTGTCACAGCACTACAAATTCTACTATGGATACAAACCCTGCACTTAAGTAGGTTGGTGCTGAAACCTTCTCCTGGAGGGATTCCAGTTCACTTGATTATACATGAACTCATATCTTTAAAGCCGAGTCTCAATTGAGGCAAAAAGGGTTGTAATGATGATCTCCAACCTACAATATGGAAGAATCTTTCTACTTTCATTTCAAACATGAGAAAGACAGCACAGGGCCCATCAATGGTCTCAGCAGATTTTAGAGAGGATTCCCTGGGAGCTGGAAAAAATTTAAAGGAAGGTGAAAGGGAAGGTAAAACAAGTCAAATCACTTGAGGGTGGGGAGGAAAAAAGTAATTACCATCTTTGAACCCTTAAACACTTTCCCTGGTTTCTCCATTACCTGTAATAAAATGGATGCTGTGACCAAGAAATAATTGCCATTGACAGTTGCTCACTACTTATTCTGTCTGCTCTTTTTCTGTCTGGCAGTTTAATTTTTACCATTGTCAGCTCTGATACTGAGCAGTAATTAGTAAAATTCACTTTGATCTGACCTCTAGCGAGGGAGAATGTAACCAATTCTCCTCAGTAGCAGGGAAGATGGACTCACAGATAAGCTGGTGAAGTGTTCGGCAGTACTAGTATGGACACTGCATCTTCAGAGATTTGGAATTATTCTAATGACATGAGCAGAGAGATTAGGTCAGTTGTAGGTTAAGTTTTTTGCAAATTAGAGGGATTTCAGAGAAGGAAAAAAATATTCAAGCACTGGAGAGATCGAAATCTAATTGCATATTCTATAAAATTGCATATTTAAATTTTAACTAAAGGCTAATTGTAACTTACACTAATGCACCTACCCAGAGGAGTGTTAGTCCAGTCTTCCATGATACATATCTTCAACAGATTCTCACAGATAAGGATATATAAGAAAAAGAATAGGAAACATTACAGCCTTGATATCTTTATGTGGACAGAGGAGTGGCTGAAGAAAGAGCAAGCAAGGCTGTGACTTTCTCCATCTCTAGCACACAAATTAGTAGTAAGGGGCTAGTATGAGGGGGGCATATGAAAGTGGGTTGTCTGTTGTATAGGCCATAATACCTTAGGGACTCCAGAAAGAAGGGAAAAGGAAGTGAGACACCTCTCATGATGATTCAATTTCTTACTACTCCCTACATAAATTTCCTGAAGAGAAAGACATGGTTAAATGGAAGGTGTTTTAGAAGGGATACAGCAAAAGGCTATGAGATGGAATTGACTAAATCCTATAGATAAAGAAAAGGAAAATGATGTTAATGACATTCTGTCACTGTTGCTTGGGTGGACAGTAGCACCTCATCCTACCTCAACTAGAATCAAGGAATTGATTCTAGTTATTCTGGTTGCAGAATAAGGCATTACGCTACATTGAGGAAGAGGAGTTTTTTCCAATGAGATTACGCTACATCACCTGAGACATTTAATAACTAGACTAGACCAAACATTTAAGGCACATTATGGAATTTTGCTATAGCAGAAAGAAGACAATGTAACACAAATTTTCCATCATGATTAACTATGCATAATGCAAAGCTTCAGATGCTAAGTGCATTACATGTATTTACATGTAGCATTAGCAGCTCAAGCTGATAGATTTATGGAGAGGAATGAATCTAAATGATGGCTAATCGTATTGCCCTTGTTTTGTGAGGGACTACATACGTCACCCACTGAAATGAAATGGCAATGAAAAAGGACATTGAATAAATTTAACTCACAAGAAGTATCTGAGCGGAACCCCTTCTTTTCTTAGATGCTTTATGTTGTAGCTATCAAAGGGTATGTACTGCCTATGTTCTGTTTATCTATCTTCTTTCTATCTGTCTATAAGCAGAAGCTTTGATCAAAACAAAGTGAAGAACAAACATTTTATTAAATACTTCTTTTATAATATGGATTCTCCCTGTATCATTTGTAAGTTGTTAAATACAGCCCCAGTCTCTATCTAACTGTCATCTAAGCCAATAATATCTTAGTCACTATAACAGACTTTTGTCCTGAGGATCCCCAGATCCGACTGAGAATTAATTTGGTTAGAATAAGATGGTCATTTTAAGCAATGTATACACTTTTTAAAAACAGCAAAGACTCATACTGTCATAACAAAGAACTAACCTAATCTTTGCCCCTGTATTACTGATGAAAGAAGTAGATCGTTCCCAGTAGGATTTCAATGAGGCAATACAGGTCTTGTTGCAATACCTTTATTTTAAAATGTCTTGATATATCAGTTTTTAAAATGCATCATTCTTCAAAACCACACAAAAGCCATCACTTCAAAAGCCTCTGATTAATCTGAACACAATCAAGGGCATGTGAGATAGCTGCCATTTAGTTCAGCCAAAGCAATCCATGCCAACTGCAATAAACCCATCAAACTGTCATAGAGTCAAGCTGTGAGAAAAACACTATGGTGATTACATGCAATAGTTTCCTTCAGTGGTTTTATAATTTCAATTTTTATAACATTTCAAGATTTTCAATACTTATACTAGCAATCCTTTAGTAGAGAATATTTTCCCTGGGAGTTACTATCAACAACTTAGCCTATTGGTTTTTTTCCCCATCATTGAATCAAGCATATAAGCTCATCAGACAAGAAATATTGTGATTACAGTTGTATATAAATTATTTAAAGAGATTCAGCCAATCAAACCAGATATTTAAGTACCTATTTTCTTTGATATGTGCATATACTCCCATTAAAAGGACACAGTCATGGTTGAGAAGCCTGAAATTGAACCTATGCCTAAAATTAAAGTTACATTTTTTCCTTCACCCTGAAAGCCTTCCGTCCTTCAACAATGACCCTCTGGACAACAAAAAAAGGAGACCTAGTGTGCATATCCTGAGACACAAGATGTAAAGTGAAAAATACGATGTGCTCATTATGATGATCAAGAAGCATAGAGAAGAATGACACCCAAGATTAAGGAAATTTAAGACAAACTATTTAAATCGTCCTTTCAAAAACACTGCATTATTTATGAGACTCCTTCAGGCAGATGGAATGTTGGAACCTCAAGGTGTGTTTTCCTCTCCACAGATATATTTTATGCAGTACAAATGCTGTTGGGAACTTCATCAGCACACTGCAAAAAGTATACCACATAGCGAGGGATGGAGGGGCACAACTTTGTGATTCTCTGCTCTACAAAGCTCTTGGATTAGCAGTATGTTTAAACAAAAGTCACTGTCAGATTTCATAGCAATAGAAAGACAGTAGGGATAAAAGAGTTTATGAGCTTTGCCCAGACTGCATCTTGCTGGGATTATTATTCAGCTGACTAAAATACTTGCTGTCTCAACCTTGAATACCGGTGGCTATGCCAGAGCTCTGATCTATGTTCTTGGTGTTAGCACATCTACGTAGACTTAAAAATGCCAGATTCCCTTTCCATGAGGCACCACTCTCTTCCCTACCTTTAATATGGTTTTACTAGGACATTATCCATGTGCTGTAGTAAGGTCTCTGAATGGACACTTAGGAAAAAAAGCAATTTTTTTTGCTGATGTGAAGTTTTTTACAGAAAAAATATTTTCTGAGGAGTTTGAGGGGAAAAAAAGAAGATTTATAAAGATTAGGGCTGTGTGGCCCTAAAATGGTTGGACTATGGCCTGCTAGGATGTAAACAGACAGTCAGCTGCAGCTGACCTTTTCATTCTATTGAGCACTCTTGTGCTGGTGAGGGTTACAGCAGCAGGATATCTTACAAAATGGGAAGAGCAGATAAAAAATACTCAAAAGTATTACTGAGAGTAAGGATAGTTATACTCATCAGGCACTTCAGGACCAATTTAATTCTATTGGTCTCAACCACATTGCTGAACAATAGTCACAGAGGAAGAAAGCTGTTGTTCCACATGGGTGCATGAGGGTAGGGATGATGAGAGAACTTGCTGTGTCTCAAAAGGTCAGACATTTATGACTGTAGAAACGAGAAAGAGCACAAGCCAAATCCATCACTTTCAGATCTTTCATAATGAGCAGTGGTATTATTTAATGAAAGCAGTAACTTCTCAGAATCATGTAACATTACCATGCGACCAACCATTAGCTGAAAATGTAGCAAGTGCCACATGGATGTCACTAACATTGTGAAAAAGGGTGAGATAGAAATGAGAAGGTAATACACATACCCAAGTACTTCCATCTAAGCAGGCTTAATAAGTTCCATATCTGAATTATCTGCCTCCTGCTGGGCCTTGGTAAATACTACATTAGAGCTTTGTTTTGCTTATAGTGTGTCTTTCTCATTCTTTTTTTGCCCTTGTTATTATTTTCCTTGCTTATAAAAGCATAATCAGACTATGACATTTCTACTAGGATTCAGAAATATGTGTGAAGCATTAGAAAAAGAACCTGTAAGTGAATCCATTTTGTGTGGGATGAGGAACGTGATAAAGAGCTCCTTAAAAATATGCTTTAAATTGACCTTTGAATCTTGTTCAAGTTTCTGTCTTGTATTTTTAATTTGTGATAACTGTTTTCTCTTTCTCTATTTATCAGCTTTCCTAAGGGTTTCACACATTCAAAACATGAATCTCTCTGATTCTGTTATTGCTGTTATCATTTTGCAGAGTGTCATTATACAATATTGTTTAACATTTACATTGATTGAAGAAAAACACATTGTGTAATAATTTAAAAAAGACTATTTAGAATTTGCATATTCTTTCTCTTCCCTTTCCTATTTTCCATTATATTCTATTTTAGTGATGATTTACAATCAGCTCCTCCTTTGGGAACATGTCCTTCTACTAATTAATGTAAAAAATGAAAATATTGACTTTACTTGCCAAAGGATTAATAAAATAACAAAGAGCTGATGTCTGGGTCCTTTTATTATTTGGCAAATAAGCTTTGATGAGAAGAATTCTCTGTAATGAAGATACAACTTTTTCTAGTTTCTTAACATTTTAAAGCAATTACACTCAAGACTGGCTCAGTATGAAAACATTTATTTTAAACTAACTAAATCAGAATTTAAGGGGAAGGAATGAAAAAATAGAACATTACCTGATTTTTACCGCATTATATAAGTATGATTTGATACAGTTAGTTTCCCACTTTGAGTTCTGATCTTAACGTGTAAATAACTTCTTCAACGATGCAGCTACTTTAGTTCTCATTGCTTTTCATTCAGTATAAGCATTTTTAACATCCTCAGAATTTGGGGGGGGGGGGGAAAGCATGTGGCCTTTATATATTTCGCAAAAAAATAAACATCACTTAATGTTTATCGAAAATATGTAGCTATAGATACCCTTTAGAGACAAATGTTCCAAAATAAGATTTTACTAATTTTCCAGTTGTCAATACAGAAATTCTGGCATCTTGAAGTACATAAAAAAAAGAACAAAGAGTAACTAATTGGCATAACATACTCATATATTATATACACAAGTACATAATAATAATAATATACAATATTATATAGTATATACAATAATATACAATAGTATATGATATACAATATTATACACAATAATAATAATATACAATATTATATATAAAGTCCTATAGAATTGGCTTTGGTAAGATTATACGTCTCTTCTAACCATTTGGAGTTTTCATTTCACTGTGAAAGCTTATTCCATCTCCTACATTGAAATGTAGGCAAAGATGAAGGAAAAATTAAGATCTAGGATTTGAAAAGACTAAAATTTCTGAAAGAACATATACGTCCTTAGAACAGCCTTTCAGTCTAGCAAAGAAAGTTTCTTTCTGTTCTTGACTCTCACAAAAATTCACGGTAGCATGAGTTTAACACAGCTAAAGAATATAATGCATTTGTTGTGTCTTTTCAGTGTCTCCTTGTGCATGTATATATATTTTTTTATATATATATGTATTTTATATATATTTTATCCCTCTTCAGAAGGGATAGGCAAGGAAGGAGAGGTGGTGGGGTAGCTTTGTATATTCGGGAGTGGTTTGACTGTCTAGAGCTTGATGATGGTGACAATAGGGCGGAGTGTTTATGGGTAAGAATCAGGGGGAGGGCCAACAAGGCAGATGTCATGGTGAGAGTCTGTTGTAGACCACCTAACCAGGACGAAGAGGCAGACAAAATATTCTATAAGCAGCTGGGAGAAGTCTCACAATCGCTAGCCCTTGTTCTTGTGGGGGACTTCAACTCACCAGATGTCTGCTGGAAATACAAGACAGCAGAGAGGAAACAGTCTAGGAGGTTCCTGGAGTGTGTGGCAGATGATAACTTCCTGACACAGCTGGCAAGTGAGCCAACTAGGGAAAGTGCCCCGCTGGACCTGTTGTTTGTGAACAGAGAAGGACTTGTGGGTGATGTGACGGTTGGAGGCTGTCTTGGGCATAGAGATCATGAAATGATAGGGTTTTTGATTCTCAGAGAAGTAAGGAGGGGGGTCAGCAGAACTGCTACCTTAGACTTCCAGAGGGCAGACGTTGGCCTGTTTAGGAGCCTGGTTGACAGAGACCCTTGGGAGGCAGCCCTAATGGGCAAAGAAGTCCAGGAAGGCTGGACATTCTTCAAGAAGGAAATCTTAAAGGAGCAGGAGCAGGCCGTCCCCATGTGCCAAAAGACGAGCTGGTGGGGAAGAAGACTGGCCTGGCTGAACAGAGAGCTTTGGCTCAAACTCAGGAAAAAAAAAGTTTATGACCTTTGGAAGAAGGGGCAGGCAACTCAGGAGGACTACAAGGATGTTGTGAGGTTATGCAGGGACAAAATTAGAAGGGCCAAAGCCCAGCTAGAACTTAATCTGGCTACTGCCGTAAAGGACAATAAAAAATGTTTCTATAAATACATTAGCAACAAAAGGAAGGCTAAGGAGAATCTCCATCCTTTATTGGATGTAGGGAGAAACATAGTGACAAAGGATGAGGAAAAGGCTGAGGTACTCAGTGCCTCAGTCTTTAATAGTAAGACCAGTTGTTCTCTGGGTACCCAGCCCCCTGAGCTGGAAGACAGGGATGGGGAGCAGAATGAAACCCCCATTATCCAAGGAGAAATGGTTAGTGACCTGCTACACCACTTAGACACACACAAGCCTATGGGGCCAGATGGGATCCACTCAAGTGTACTGAGGGAGCTGGCAGAATTGCTCACCAAGCCACTTTCCATCATTTATCAGCATTCCTGGCTAACCGTGGAGGTCCCAGTTGACTAGAAGTTAGCAAATGTGACGCCCATCTACAAGAAGGGCTGGAAGGAGGATCTGGGGAACTACAGGCCTGTCAGTCTAACCTCAGTGCCAGGGAAGGTTATGGAGCAGATGATCTTGAGTTCCATCACGCAGCACGTCCAGGACAACCAGGTGATCAGGTCCAGTCAACATTGGTTTATGAAAGGCAGGTCCTATTTGACTAACCCGATCTCCTTCTATGACAAGGTGACCCACTTAGTGGATGAGGCAAAGGCTGTGGATGTTGTTTACCTGGACTTTAGTAAAGCTTTTGACACCGTTTCCCACAGCATTCTCCTGGAGAAACTGGCTGCTCACAGCTTGGACGTGTATACTCTTTACTGGGTAAAAAACTGTCTGGATGGCTGGGCCCAAAGAGTTGTGGTGAATGGAGTTAAATCCAGTTGGCGGCTGGTCACAAGTGGTGTTGCCCAGGGGTCAGCATGGGGGCCACTCCTGTTTAATATCTTTATCAATGATCTGCATGAGGGGATCAAGTGCACCCTCAGCAAGTTTGCAGACGACACCAAGGTGGGCAGGAGTGTTGGTCTGCTTGAGGGTAGGAAGGCTCTACAGAGGGATCTGGACAGGCTGGATCGATGGGCTGGGGCCAATTGTATGAGGCCCTTCAACAAGGCTAAGTGCAAGGTCCTGCACTCGGGCCACAACAACCCCATGCAACGCTACAGCCTTGGCTGTAGTGGCTGGAAAGCTGCCTGGCAGAAAAGGACCTGGGGGTGTTGGTCGACAGCCAGCTGAATATGAGCCAGCAGTGTGCCCAGGTAGCCAAGAAGGCCAATAGCATCCTGGCTTGTATCAGAAACAGTGTGGCCCGCAGGACAAGGGAAGTGATTGTCCCCCTGTACTCGGCAGTGGTGAGGCCACACCTCGAATACTGTGTTCAGTTTTGGGCCCCTCACTGCAAGGAAGACATTGAGGTGCTGGAGGGTGTCCAGAGAAGAGCAATGAAGCTGGTGAAGGCTCTGGAGAACAAGTCTTATGAAGAGCGGCTGAGGGAACTGGGGTTGTTTAGCCTGGAGAAAAGGAGGCTCAGGGGAGACCCTCTCGTGCTCTACAACTGCCTGGAAGGAGGTTGTAGAGAGGTGGGGGTCAGTCTCTTCTCCCAAGTAACAAGTGATAGGACGAGAGGAAATGGCCTCAAGGTGCGCCAGGGGAGGTTTAGATTGGGTATGAGGAAATATCTCTTCACTGAAAGGGTTGTCAAGCATTGGAACAGGCTGCCCAGGGAAGTGGTGGAGTCACCATCCCTGGAGGTATTTAAAAGACGTTTGGATGAGGTGCTGAGGGACAGGGTTTAGTGGGGACTTGGCAGTGTTAGGTTTACAGCTGGACTCAATCTTAAAGGCCTTTTACAACCTAAATGATTCTATGATTTTATAATAAGAGTAGTGTTTTGTATGTGACTATCTGCATAAAATAGGTATTCTGTTACTGTCTCATGTAAATTATTTTTTAAACCCCACTTTTTCAGGAACATCAAGTGCAAGAAATTTTCAGACAGTCTTTTGAAAAAAAAAGTCAGACACAAATATGCTAAATTCTATTTACAGAGTATATGCTGATGTCAAGAAATACCTTCCAGTTTGGTATCACCACTTCACAGATTTATATGGTTCACACACTGGTTTGAGTGAGTTTTCACACTACCTGCTCAGAAAGTCCCAACAGAAATTCATGTTGGGAAATATGAAGTGCAAGTCTCCAATGTCTTTGATGTTCCTTAATCATTCAACTTTGCACTAAGCAAATGAAAACAGGGTGCATTTTACCAAATCATGTATGTCAAATTCTTAAACGGAGTGCACTCAGCTCTTCACACTATATGTGTGGATGACCACCAGCAGCAAAAGGCAGTGAAGGGTGAGCCCCCTGGTTGCAGAGGGAGGGGGCTGGCAGTTCTAATTGTCTGACAAATATTTCCATAAGTTCAATTCCATATAATAGGTGTACGTAACACTTTTAAAATTATAAAAGGAAAAAAATGGATGTCATATTGCAGGGAACACAGATAATTATGCAGCAAAACCAACTGACTTCCTCCAGATGAACTGCAGGTGACTGTTACACCTTCCACAAACCGATCGGGAGGTCTATTCATTTCATATTTGCTTGAGATATGCCAGTAATGAATAGCACAAGAGTTTTTGTAGAGTGTCTTCCTTTCCCTTCACTAGAATCACAGTTTGCCTTTCACGGGAAAATTGGGTAAGCAGTGACAGCAAAGAGGAAGTTGTCTTTTTATGAAGTACATTTTAATACGCATGGTACAGTGTGTTGGGTTGCTAGAAGTGCTTCCACAGGGGGTAGCCACAGTGGGCTGCACTGGCTAACCTCTCTGGAGCCTGGATAAGAAGGTACAAATTAGAGCACTTCTGCCCCTGGCTGTTCTAATCGAGGATGGCGCTGGAGCAGAACTGACCTCAGAATTAGGGATCTGTGACTAGCTCTCTGTCCTGATGAAAGGGATTATGTGACATGGATGCTCATGATAGCAGGGGACTGGGCTTAATGGCAGGAAGCTAAAAATCTGGCCACCCAATGGGGCCTGCGCCTGTCCATCTTTAGACAGCAAGAGAGGCTATCTAAAGAAAACCTGTGAAAACACTTTGTATAAGCACAGTATGATTATATGATTTAAAAATGATTATAGCTGCTGTCCTACAACGTTATGCATTGAGACAGGTCTCGGAGCAATTTTTGCCCATTAAAAGCTGTCTTTATCGATGTCGCTTCAGAACCCAAGCCTAAATTCTGACAATGCTGTCTTGAAGGTCTTTTTAAAATTATTTATTTTAAATTAAAACATCTTAATATTTATTCTTACTATAATGAGTGTGCTGTGTTTCCGTTTGCTAAAGATTTGTGCTCCTTTAATAACATACTGTGAAAACCTATGGTCTAATTTATCTCTGGATACAACTTCTCAGACTGCAGAGAGGATTATATTTGCTATTGTGCATACATGCAAGACATCAGGAGTGACAGTGGTTTTAAGAAACCAAAAAATTCACAGAAAATATGGGTCATCCGGTTAAATTTGTTCATAGTGCCAACAGAATAGAAGCACAAACACAATTACTTTTGATACAATTTTGCATCCTGGAACACTTTGTATAGAAAGGAAGTAAGTTCAAAACACTATTTCTATTAATAAATACATGTACATTTTCTTTACTTCTTCCTTGCGTTGCCATATTTTCTTTGACAAAAAAAAAAGGTGCTTCCAGTTTTGGAACAGAACAGTATGGAAAGAAAACTACCTTTAGAGGCAGGTTATGCTGAGAGGGTACCACTGGGTCCTGTGGCTGAGAGGAAATGCTCCTGCCCCAGGAACGGACTTTGCCCTGCACCTCACTCCTCACTGCCTCCCCGATTGTCCTGGTGCCGAGGGACCTGCCTGAGTGGGTCCCACCAGCTGCATCTGCTCAGTGCCCACCATCCACGGCCCCACTCTGCTCACCCTGGCTGGGCCCACTATTTCTACTACCATTAAAAGAGCGTGGAAATAGTGGAAAATTTGTATACTGCATCCAGCTTAGTAGTGGAAGAAAAAACTTCACTGAAGTTAGTGGATCCTCTCCAATACAGCCTTCATGAAGTATGGTGAAAAAAGCCTGTTCCTGCTTTGTGCAAGTTGAATTTGTCTTTACAGGTGCAAGTTGAATGTGCCTTTACAGGCACAGCAGGCTTACTACTCTTAATACTACTACTAGCAAAGATAGACAGGTGCTGCAAACAGGGGGTCAAAATCAAATAGATCTAAAAGATCTACTATTCCTTCTCAGCATGAAGTGATAATCAGGAAATATCATGCCTGCTCCTTCTTTAGTTTCTGTGAAGAAAGTGGTGTGGCTATATGAGCAGAGAGCAAAAGAATAGGTGCACACACCTATGAATATATTGTCCTCCAAAGGCACAGCAATAACTGGACTGCCACAATGCTTAGCAAAAAAATGAAATATGGTTTGGGAGTTTCAGTGCCTCTGAAAGCTTAACCTGGAACACTGATTTTTTTATCTCCCATCTCTTCCAGCTCTGTATTATAGAGCAAAACAATTGTTCAGGCTTTCCTCTACAACATTATTTCCCAGTAATATTTCTGGCTGCTAACAAGAGTGTAGAATATAGATGACAGTCCTTCCTGTTAACCTAAATCTAATACAACATATCTTTCACTGCCTAAAGTTTCAATACAGCACAAAAATAACCCCAAATCATTAAAACACCCCCATATAACTTTGTGCAAACAGCAAAACAAGTATTTTTTCTAGCTAATAAATTAATAACAGAAATAGCAATTAAAAATATTAAAAGATAAAATGTAATTTTTAGTGAGTTTTTGTTTCAAGAATTTGTTTACTACAGCTTAAGCACCAGTGGCTTTCCAAAGTCAGTTGTATTGCTAAAAAATTTAATTAAATTCATGTTTGTTTAAATCAGGATTGAGATTTGCTTCTTTTTTTTAATGTCCTTTATATTTAAATGAAAAGTATTTTAATGGTAATCTAGTAAGACCTACTTAAATAAAGTCCAGTTTAAATCAGTACATTTTTATGAAAACTCACTGTATAAAACAATTTACTCGATCATCATTCTCACAATGCCTACAGAGGCACAGTTATAGAACAGATCTCCTATAGCCAAAAGACTCACAGTCTTAGAAGTCTATATACCTTACATTATGCTGACTATTCAATTCCAAGGAATTGTGTTAATTATGATTATGTAATATGTAGGCCTTGCCAGTATACAGATAGATATTTTAGATAGTGTATATAGCTGTCACCCACTTCCATAGAGACTGAGTACTGGTACAATTACATAGTATACTAAGTGACTACAATAAACGTTTTGGTCCAACCTAGGAACTTTTCATTTCTTCTTGTTACCTCTAGAAACAATCTTTAGAGAATATAATGAATTATTAGAAGACAAATATAAACCAGATGATTATGTGTATATTCTCTTGTAGGAGAAAAGACTTCACAGCCTTAAATTGATATAAGTGAATACTAAAATCCCTATGCAGGTATTATTCTGTTATTTCTAATAAACAAAGGAAAGATATCTGACTTCCCACAGCTACATTGTGAACCAATTAGAATTAGATTAAAGGTCTTCTGTCTTCTGGAGCTATTCACTAGAAGTAATAAAACTGGTCTTATATATGTTCATTTCATATTTAGGGCAGTATATAATATTTTCTTAATATTGCTACAAATATCTTTTGAGGTGTTTTGATTTTGGAGCATAATTGTCTTTGACCAGCAGTTTTGCAAGACCTTTTGGAAAAAAGCAACTTTTTTTTAAAGAGAACAGAGATAAAAATATGTGTTTCTCCAGATGGCAGATATCAAAGATCCATTCACAATATTAAAAAGTTTCAGAAACACATTTAAAACATCATATGGTATGTATTTGAATTGCCACATTTAAGAGCAATTTGTCCTTGAATGTCTACAGAGAAATGGAAAAACTCTTCCCATCTGAACTGGAAGAAAGGGAAGCATGTCTGTATGTACTGACAACCTTTGGAACTCACGGCAGCAAAAAATTATTGACATAAGCCTTGAATTGATTGGGGGTTTAAAGATTGATCGATTGATTGATTGATCTACCTATCTTTTGGCAAAATTGACACTCCTACTCCTTTAGGCAGGTGGCTTCCTTCAGTCATTTGCTAGAAATGTGCAAAACAACGACAACTTCACGCTGCGTCTCCGAATTCATACAGTTCAATGTTTCTTTTGCACCGCATCTGATATGGTGCCCAGGTCCTTCAGGTTCTCTCATTGTTAGATTCTACAGAGAAAGTAATCATTTGAGCCACTCATGTGATAAACCAGCACTTGAAAGACTCAAATGTCAAGTTGTTTTCATCACATCGACAGCAGGTCTTAGACTTAATCTTTCCTTGGTTTATGCCACTACTTTGCTGCAAAATGTTGAATTGCCTTGTATATGCTAATGGGAACTGCCTTGCCCATTAGTTCTCCAATTTCATCTATATTACCCTTCACCTGTTAGTGAACAAGGCAATGGCGCATATTATTCTCCCCTCGATGCACATCCCATTAGACTTCAGTAGAGAATACACCCCCCTTGTGTGTAACCAAGATGAGATTCATAGAGATTTCCATTTGTGTTTACAAGAGCATTGTCTCTTTACTATACAATCTGTGCTTTTTATATTCATATAAGACCCGCAGATCCAGAGCTTGGATCTGATCCCAGCTTCTCCTAAGCTCAAAGGTGTGTGCATCCAGAGTTATGGCTAACTTCCACCACCTCCAGAATATCCAGCATTCCTTCTGATAACATAGATCAATTTGCAAGTAATACCAAGTACTTATCACAACGTACTTTGCTACAAATCGACACTGGGTGATCACATGCTTTTAACAGTCAATATATTTCCAAACACAAGCTTGTGTAAAAGAATTCCTGAAACATCGAAGTTCCCTTCTCTGTATTTAGAACTTAAATATTATCTATAAATACAAGTTTATATGTATTTTCATTCATATAATTGTATGTGAACTTTTGAATTAAGTTAGTTAGCATTCTGATGAGTTCAATTACAGTTGATGATTCTGCACTATACTTTAAATACCGCTGTGAATTAGCACTGTATGCTTTCCAAAACACCATGAAGTTATGCAATCAGAAAAACAATTATGCAGCAAAATGGATAGAGAACAATTAGCAATGACATTATATTTAAGTTCTGTTCTTCAGTGATAGGAGGTAGTACAAACAAATATAATCTGTTCTACATTTAAGTATATGAAAGTCAGTGCTTAACTTTACTATGAACTGCCTCTAAAATCTAAGTGCCTATTGCAACAGCTTACATTTTCAATGTCATGCTGAAACTTAGAAATATAAATTGTTATCTACAAACCTCTGAAACCAACAGAACTGTAATCAATTTTTTTACCTGTGGTTGGACACTAAAAGTCGTGGTAGATTTTCTGCCCTCTTTCTATAACTCTTGTTAAAATATTTAGGTGGCTCCCAAGGGAAATGCTATACTATGGCTAATTTGAACTTGTTTACATTAGAAAGTGAAAGAAGGCTCTTTGTATCCTGTTAGTCACAAACATTTCCTAGTCTCATCCTGTCACTTCCCCATGGGGGTTCCTGATGCCATTCTTGAACGTACAATACCCAGTTCTATTGAATGGCTATGGGGACTGCTTGTTTCATCCTTTTCATCTTTGATTAAAGTCTGAATACAGAAAAATTTTTTACACGGTATAGTTTCAAGTCTATAGGGACTATATCAATCCAGAAGATAATCTATATTCTCAATTTAATGTTCAGCAGATGCAGCCATGAAGAAAATCCCCCCATAAATTACAGCATATTTGTAACAGTATATTTTTGGTGACCAGAGAACTAGAAAATCGCTATGTATCCTGAAATGTGTTTATAACTTGAATTTATAATTTAATGGGTTTGACCGAAAGCTGACTTTCAAATGTGCACTCAGTATTAACACAATTTACTGAAACTAACCTTAGAGAGAGTATTTATAAATTAATAAAATAACTCAAAGGAAAATTTTAATGTACAATGTAAGAGCATACTGACTTTGAGTTGCAGTACTCTGGTCTGAAACCTTCTAAAAATGTCATAATCCGAGGATTTTATTTTTTATTAAAGCCATAAACATTCTGGCTAGACTTTTTTTTTCCAGATTTACAGACAAATTGACATGTAATGAAAAACGACAACAAACTACATGCCATTTGAATGAAGCTTAAAGATTGTTTCTCAGCATTTGGATAGAATACTTTCTTCAGGCTTACAAGTATTAGGAATCTGCAAACACAGCTCTGAAATACCTAATGAGGTCTCAGTGACCTAGAAAATGCAGTGTATGGAAAGCAGCTTGAAATAGTGAGGTCTGTTCAGAGAGTAGCAAATAACTGTCTTCATGGAAAGATCAGTATGGATATATTTGTGTGTGTGAAAGAATGGAATACCTGCTCTTTCAATTAACATTAATAGAGTTGACAGGAATTAGGAAGCAAAGGGAAAAAATGAGTCTCACAACAGTTATTATACTTATAAATTTCCAGTACCCTTTTTTGAGTGATTAAGTGAGAATTTCATGCTTCATTAAAAAAAGCCTATAGCCTGATCTTCAAAGGAGGGAAAGAAGGATAGTAGAAGATGGAGGAAAGAGACAAGCTGAGGGCATATCTGCACACATGCCTGCAGACAGACCTTGGGTATACGTGGCCTAAAGATCAAGGTAGCTGGATGTGAGAAAACTCTGGGAAACTGTGTAGTAATGTAGTTCAAAGGTCTGAGCTCATAAGACTAACTGATTCCTTTTTAAAAGTTGTAGGAGTTCTTTTTAGCTACACCCATTTTTCTATTAATGCAGTTTGATTAGAAAACTGTTCAGCATCCCCAAATGAGAAATCATGTGATTTTTTTCATTTGTTTTTCTGTATTAAGACCAGTGAGTTTTTCAGAACTACTCATCTAGATCATGCAATTTAGTTTATGTAAATAGTGAATGTTTAGGAAGAAAACTGTGGACAAATTGCCTAACAGTTGGAAAAAAAAAATCTGAACAGAGTGCAGATAGAGCACCATTATCCTTTAATGTCTGCCTTTGAGAAGTTAATTATTAGCTACTGGATTTCCTTGACTTTTTAGGCTGACAATTATTTTTAGTAAAGTAATATTTGGAAAAAAACAATACATAAAATAACCTGGAAATACACACACTGTTTCATTAAATCAGTCATCATGCATGAATAGGCTAAATAAAAAAAAGATTAAATATTTCCTTGATGGAGAATGAGATCACAACACTCAGATCTTGAAGGAATGGGTAAAAGGCAGATTTTGTAACCCATGGGACAGTAGCGAGGCCAAGAAAGCAACATTATTAAATAAAAGAGATTGCTCAGAACAAAGTAAATATTTAAAAAAAAGTGACCACCACAGGCATCTTACTGTTTCGACCTAATAGAACAGGTAACCTATCAACAGCAATTCTTCTGGCAGTTTATGTAGAATAATTATAGTTCAGAATATTCATTTCCCCAGATAAGTTTAATTTGGAGAATAAAGGAGAATTTGGAGATAAAGAGCTTTATTAAATTGTCTAGAAAGGTAGTGGAAGATCCCTTGCTAGAGTTAGGGAAGCAAACAATAGATCCCAACAAGCTCAAAACTGGAACTTTAAGCAGCATTTTAGCTCCATTCAGTTCACCAAAGACACACAAAGAGTAACAACTAGCTTTATCTCCAACAGGAGTATGTCTGCTAGAGGTTAACTATTTCCTATTTGGACCAGAACTAAATTCTGCACTTTCCAAACAGGATTAAACAAAGCTAAAATAGGCATAATATATAATCTGCTCTGGCAGAAGGAACTGACAGCGTTTATGACTGCACGTGCTTATATTCTACTACATAAGAATGAGAAATTAAAAATGAAACATACAGGCAGCACAACAAAAACTACTTTCCAGAAAATTTAAAGCTGGTATAACAAAGATTCCCTTCTTGGCCAAGGTGGAATTCGTGCCTTAAGTGCTTGGAAACATAAAAATCTAGGCCATCAGTTTAGACAACTGACTTAAGTATTCAGCTGCTAGAATACTGTATTCATAAATTTTACATTTTGTCCTGATGTTTCACAAGCAAGGCCACACCACAAGTTCTTCTAGCCAATTACTTTGTCTTTGGCAGTGGCCAAAAGCACATGCAGATGTAAAGGTACAAGAACAGCTCTATTAGGGACCTGTCTTTTCAAGATATATTGTGAATCACTAGCAAGGGCTGCACTTTTCATGACAAACCACTCTTCATTTTTCATGAGTTATATCTTGAATTCTGTTAGTACCAATGTCTATGTGGAACACATCTAAGCAGATAGCAATTGACAACAAAAATGAAAAAGTCAGGAAAAGAACTGCCTATAGTTTGTAAAATCATACTGAAAGAGATATTAGTAAATACAATTTTTATACTGTTGTGCCAATACTACTTGGAGCAGCAGAAGCAGAAGTGGTTGCTGTGAAACAGGTTTCTGAAACTTTCAGTTCCCAAAAATTCTGTGTATCAATATACAGTTTAAGTATGTAAGATATGTTAAATACGTAAGATGATAAATCACACAAAACAGGTATCCCATAGCCACAAAAGTACACTCCATGAATTTCAATTTTGCAAGCAAAAAGCACCCAATTGAAGAATCATACCTAAGAAACTGTAAGAGTGGAAAAAGGCACTTAGCTCTTGATTTCAAACAATCAGAAGATGATTATTTAATGGCATAAACTCAGGAAGTCTGATGCAAAGCCTCTCTTTACATAGCATGCTTCTTGAAATTAAGTATTAACCATACAGTAGTGGTGCAAATAGGCAATCTCTTAAAAAATGGTATGTTTTCATAGCCTGCATGAAACAGGGAAAACAGCACATTCTTTACATCTTGGGAGTTCACAGAAATCCTTCAGCAATAGTCAGAGAACTGCAGACATTTATGCATCTTGTCCAGCTTCAGTAGAGACTTAGGTCCACCTCACAGGAACACAATGACCATAATAGTACCCATCACAGAAGCTATTCTCCTCAATTGTACAGGCACAGTGAAACCATGGGGCCAAAGCTGTGCTTTGAAATGGCTGTAAAATTGCAATCGATGAGAAATGTTTGTGCCGTAATTTAAAAACCAAGGAAGGAATGGCTGCCCTGGTGTCAAGACAGCATGTATACACTATTAAAACTAAAACATCTCACCTGGAAAACTGAAATGCTTTGTTAGACAACAGGCTGCACTAACAACTCCGATATTTTCCTGTTATCAGGGATCTTTTACTGAAGTACCAGATCAAACTTTAAAACTTTCTAACGAAGGTCAGAAAACAGGGAATGTTTTTTTTTGTAGGAAATGTTTAATAATTTCCTTCTGGTACATGCTGATATATTTCTCCTGTTAAGGAATTGAAAAATAAAAATAACATTGTCATTGTAACCCCAGTCAGCATAAATTATGGAAAATGATGCTGCAATATGTCCAATATATGCTTCCCACTGTGAAACAGTATCCTTCTTAATCTTGCAGATTTCAGGAACCATGTTTTCCAGGCTTTTCAAGAATAAATATGAGGACACTTATTGAAAAGAAGCTACAGAGGGCAACTAAGAGAAGTAAATCTTTAAAGACAGTATGGAAATTATAGTATGGAAATTATGTAAAGATACCATATTGGAAAAAAACAGGTGCATATTGCCAATCAAAAAAGGGTTAAGGAGGTTATGACAAAGAAGGAAGTACCCTTCAAATATTTGAGATAATATTAAAATGAAAATAGAAAGACCAATGAACTCTGGCAGATTAAATGTAAAAGCATAACTAAATGGTCTAAAAAGGGAGCTTGAGGAGCAACTAGTAGAAGAAATAAGTAATAATAATTAATCTTCCTTGAAAATGTATCAGGAGAAAGACACATGCCAGATATTCTGTAGCGCCAGTTGATGAGGAGAATACAAAAGGAGTGTCAGACAAGCTAAGACCATTCCAGAGAAATGAAATTAATTCCCTGCATTCATTGTGGAAGCAACTAGGAACAATCCCTCGTTAACCCCTGTCTGACTGAAAATGATCAGAGGATCTGACATTACAGAGACTGTAGAATTTATTACAGAAAACATTGACAAAAATGAAAGGCAATAAACACCTGGGGCCAGATGGTATTCACTCAGGGTTTCTAAGAGAATCCAGAGGTGAAATGCCTGTACTATTAGTGATAGTATAAAATCTCTTCCTTAAATTTGCTTTGATACCTGAGAACATGGGGGAGGGGAGGAGAAACCTGAGGAACTGCATACCTATGTGTAATCCTGATGTTTGTGCCAGGTAAATAAAGATTCTGATTAATGGTCACATGAATAGATATCTTCTACTTGGGAAGCATATTTTTTGCAAAGGCAAATCCTGAAGCTCTTTGGAGGAATCATGAAGCATGTGTATGATCCACTTGATGGACAGAGTGGTGCAGGTGAGATGACATTAATCTCCAAATGACTTTTGACAAAAGTCCATTACCAAAGGGCAAGTTAAGGTTAGCAGCAGTCAGAAAGTAATCCAAGTATTAGGAACAGACCACAATGCAACACAATTAACATCATTGTACTATTTTCATGGTACCCAAAAGTTATTGCTCTGCCACACCTTGAATACCATGTGTATCCCCCGTCTCAGAAATCTCAGAAAGGTTCAGAAGGGAGTTCAATAACTATCAAAAGTAGGGAAGCACTGCTTTATAAGGAAGAACAGCATAGGCTAGGGTCCATCCATCTGTTAAAAGATGTATTTGTGTGGATTTCAGAAGTCTACAACAATCAAAAGAAGCATTGAGATGGCAGATAGGTCATCTCTTACAATACTGGGGACCAGTAATGAAAGTAGAAGGTACATTCCAAATAAAAGGAGAGGATACTTATGGAAGTCATTGCTAGGGAAGGCTATACATATGCAAAGTCTACATGGGCTCAAGGGGAGACTGGAAAAGAGAGACAGAAGATCCACAAATAACTAAATGCATACCACCATATCTGTCTCTGTATGATTCTAAGCTTAACACAGTTGGTAACTGGGAGAATATTAGGGTAAGAATCGCATGCCTGCATAGCTCTTCTTCCCTGTGTATCCATGCATGGCCACTCTTAGTGACAGACTTATAGGTTAGATGGAACTATTGCCTGATCTGCTGTGGCCATTGTTATATTCTTAAGAGTTAAAGCACTTCCAGAAATGTGCCATACTGGAAAGGAAACTACCTGTTTTAATTATCCCATGCACTTTCAGTGGCTACCAGCTTCACTGTTTCTTGTAAGCTAATTCTCAGCTTTGAGATATCAAATATCAATCTCTGCTTTCTTTAATATGCAGGTAGTTCCATTTAACAGTAAGTGTTTTATTTAGTTAGCTACTGTATTGCAATTATTTGATATGCCAAATTCTTCTAGGTTCTTTACTCCCTTGGACAGCTGCGTAAGCTTTCCAATTGCTTGCACAGCTCAGCTATTACAATTGTACAAATATTATCTATTTGATTTCAGGGAAGTTTTTAAAAGTAATTGTCAAACAATGATCATGCTTTGATTAAATAAATATTGCTATTGCGGCATTAGTTAGGACATAATTTAAATTTGCCATGAATAATTTGTTACCATATCTGTCATCCTAACTCTGATTTAAACTGTGGATATATTTGTTGGAAAGCCATCCTATTTTGCAAATCTGACATCAATAGCTGTTTCATGAGTGTATTTGACATTGCTTCATGAGTGTATTTGACATTATTTTTAACATTATTTTACGTCAATCACATTTACTCTAAACTGCTTATTACTTTATTGCTGAAAATGGCAACATGTATTTATTCAGCTTTTTACTTTAGAATCAGCAGGCTATCACTTGCTTTATTAATCAGATCCAACCTTGAGGATTATAGCCACCAGTTTCAAGTTTATTTAATTGCTGCTACTCAGAAAATGAGAACTTAGTAATGCCGTTACATTTACATCTTTGATGAGCTGCTTTTTTACAGGCTTCATTATGTTTGGAAAGAACAGGTTTGGTTTTTTTTTGTCCTTTCGCACTGCATATAATATAGCTTACGCTATTCTAAATCCTTTTGAAATATTAGTTGTTACATACATACTAAGTGCAAAAATTAAATAACAGTTTTAGGAATTAAGGGCAAAACATTCATTGGCTAAAAAAGTTCAGGAAAGTTGCTAAAGCATCTCTGACTTAAAAATCAGAGCTGTAACAATTTCTTCTCATCTGGGAAGAGTGTTTATCAATACAAAAGGATAAAAAAGAAAAGAGCTGAGATTTGTTTCTTCAGACTTTTCTTCCCAATACTCTTGGGTGCTGAGAGACCCATCAAGGGCACTTCTACTTTCTCCCAGATTCCCTGCAATTTATAATCATAAATACAGTTACCAAGTTACCAATATGGGGAAATAAAATTACATGAAACAGGACAAACTATGGCTATGTCTTCATACTAGCGTGATCCCATAAGAGTAGATTTGTAAAGCTCAGCTGTGGGTACTGAGGCCCCATCATCCACACTACACGTTTCAGACTGTTCTATGGACTATCTTCAGTCTTGGTCCAACAGACTAAATGTCTAGGGATTGGAGCAGATTAGGTATACAGCTAGAAGCACATCTTCAAATTTTCTATTAACCAAAAAATATCCAGTTCATGTGCTGTGAGATTGCTCTGCAACAAGAAGCAAAAGCATTTTATGAGTCACATAAATGAGGTAATTTTGGAGTCCCAAGCAGAATCAGATGGAGACTGAGCTCATGCACATAGTAAAAAAAAAAATTTGTCTTCTTACTAAAATTGATTCTTCAGTGCTAGCTATGTATTTTGCAAGAAAGCAGGATGTACTGCAAAGAGCTGTTGCACCCCCTGATCCTCCAGTTCTGTAAAGAATACTACGCTTAGGACTTGCGTGTACCACGGTGATCTCTAGTATCTCCTTTGATACCTCCTTATTAGCCTTAAGGTTAACAGTCTAATATAATAGTGAGTTTTCTGACCGACCAGCACCCAAATGAATGCTTTGTGGTTTGTTTTTTTTCCCCAAGTTTTCCTATACAATGCTTATATTACTTTTCTACAGTCATCCATGCATTTTTGCTATCTCATTAAAATCAGATTATAGAAGAAATTAACAACTCTTTGCCAGCACCTTCACCAGAAAGAGGATAATATTGTTCTTAGAGACATAAGTCCAGGCCGAAAGTTGTAAAGAAAAAATTACAAAGTTTCTGGATTCTCATCCTCTCCCCCGATCTATGGTAAACCAAAAAATCCTTGAGCTAAGCTGCTATTTCTTCACATTATGCGTGGAAAATTTCTCCCACTGATCTATTAGTTCAGCAAATAGGAAGAGGGAGATGGGTAGAAACTGTTTTTACATTCACTAATAGCAGAGATCACGTGAGAATGCTGCAAGCTGCAAGTCTCAAATATATGCTCGAATATGGAGTACCACAGATCTTAATTTTCCCAGATCTCAGCACTACAAAGGAAATGAAAAGTAAAGTGAAAAGCATTAGGCAGGACTTTATAATGGAAGGAATTGAGGCAGCAGTACTATTCATTGCTAAGCTCTTGGTTATTTTTAAAGGAAAGGCTTATATCTTCTGAGACCTGAAAGCAGCCTGCAGCTGCTGGAAAGAATGAAGGGAGATAACAAAGTCCAAACAGGATACTTTGATTGACAGCATGCAGACCGGTCCATGAGCACTGAAATCATAACAAATATTTCATATAAAGTCATATGGAAAAATACTAGACTTGCTCATACAAGTTTTAAGAGTTTGTATATGTTAAGAACAAATGTGATTTACAATCATTGTGGGGTTTTCCTCTTTTTAATGGCATGCTAACTGACTGGGGATGCAGGAGTCCTCTGTGAAGTTTTCATGAAGTCATTTGCTCGACCCTTAAATATCAATGCTGAAGTATTTTGTCTGATTCACTTTGGAATTGACTGTGTTAACTCCTAGCCCCAATCTAAAAATATTTACAGTGATGGAAGATATTTTCATAAGTAGAAGAGATGTTTTATGTTTTAGGATAATGAAGAAGGGAAAAAGATGTTGGACTCAAGTTTACGCTCTGTTAGGCCCTGTCTAGACCAGAGCCAATATAATTCAAATAAGCTGAAGGTTAACAAACCACATTGGCAGATCCAATGTAATACAATTCTCTGTAAGTAGCTCTATGCCACTGCAATGGGAGCAAATCCTTAGCCTATTGCTGTCTTTTCACTCCCACAAAATATCTCATATTATATTCTTTCTGAATGATCCTGTCCAGTTTGGGTAATTTGAGACATCTACCCATACCTCTATTTTTTTTAAGTCGACGTAGTCTGGTATTTTTCCTCTTGTAGTTCCACACCAACTTGCACAGCTTTTGCCCCATCCTGTACTCAGATTTCTCTCAGGTTTTTATACCATGTTAAAAAGCCTCACAGACATATTAGAGAAAAAGTGATGGAAAATAAGGAGAACGGAAATTCTGCCTGTTCAGTTAAATTTAATATTTAGAGAGATATATAAATTTTGTGAGCTGTAACCCCTATGTATCACAATCAAGTTTGCATCTTTGTTTTTTTGTCCTGTGCAGCCACAAACAAAGGTTTCCCACAGTTTCTTGGTTAAAGTAGAGAATCTACACTTCAAAAATGGAAAAATACACAAGTTAGCCGAAGTACAATCATAATGTATATTGGAAATGTCCTCTTCCTATAAATCCTTTGAGAATTTATAAGGGGGAAGAAGTTTTCCAATAGCATGTTACACATGAAAGCACAATCACTAAAGGGAACACAGGCTACAAAATACTAGATTTTTCTGCAACAAATTGGGCTTCTTAGTTATCTCCACAAGTAAGCTTACAGATAGGCATGGCTGCCAGTTTGCCAACTTACAAAGAGATGAAATAAGTCCCCAGCATCATTATTATAGGTCAATGGAATATAAGCCAAAAGCAACACAGTATTTAGGAAATGGATGTTGATAATAAAAGAGCCACTCTAATTTCCTGTGGAGTTCTTAAATTAGCTCATCCCATATGCATACTGGTTCAAACTGATAGTTCTGCAAGATAAGCACTTTTACATACCTCATTGGTAAGTAACTGATTTTGTTCTTAGAGAACAAAAACTGTGTCGAGTTAATATTATAATTGTGAATTTATGCTACAGGAAAGGCCAGCTATTTGTTTTCTATCTGTCTTTGCTGATTCGTAGATGAACTAAGCTGTAGTGTTCTGATGCAGCCAGGTTTTAATACAGTCTCAAATATAATTATTAGCATGAAATGGAAAACACACTTTATTTTTAATACATGTTTATAATTCCTATTAATTCTGATGACAAAACGCCTGTGTAGTCAGAGAACACTTAGCCCTGTTTCTATCTAGAAAAAAATAATAGTTTGCAGATCAGAGAGGCAGTTAAATATAGAGAGCCGCATTAGTATACTTTTTGTAAAATTCTCATTTCCTGCAACTGAAAGATATTCATTGCCTTCTACTGCCCAAGCTTGGGTCAGCCAAAACATTAAAAAGTAATATATACAGCAGTAAAGCATTTGTAGCACTTTTAAAAAAACAAATAAAGTTTGCAAGGCAGATCAGACTGCAGTATTCATAGCACTGTTAGTAACCTCACAGCCACTGGAATCACATATTTCACACAAAACTATTACAAGAAAAAATTTCTACAATATCTTTAAGCAACAAAGGACATTTCTGGTCATCGTATGAATTCTGTGTGACTCAAACTCTGATACAAACCCAGGATTTTCTTCTTTGTACTAAGTATGGGAAAGTCTGCTCCTTTGAGAGTTAGAATAGCTTTCGAAGACTTCTGATTTAAATTTCAAACTCTTGACCACAGTCAGGGAGTAAATGTTTTTATCCTGGAATTGAAAATTGGGTTCTTTAGCTCTATACCAAGTGAAAATATTAAGCATTTTGTTGTATCTACTATGTGAGCCAAGTTCCCCACTGTGCCTTCAAATCCACAGTGAATGAACCATATTTGGATCTGCTTATCAGAAGGAGACATTTAGAAAGACAATGAGCCTGTCCTGCTAGACGGAGACTCCTGATGCTTTTAGATAGGCCTGCGGTGAACTGCAAAATGGGCCCTAAAATCAGGCTGACATGGTCGCTTAACAAGCTGTGGTATTAGCTGTTGGCTCAGAGAATTTCTAGTGTCACCCACAGGGCTGATGATGGCAGCCATCATACTTAGAATGCATGAATCAAAAACACCAGGTGAAGATTTTGCCTTGGAAGAAAGAAAAGACAGAAGGAGGGAATTACCATGCCCTTTGACTATTAAGCTGCTGTATGCAGCTGGATCAGTGACCAACAGCGACTGGGCGGATTATGCTATGGAGATACTTGCTATAGCCTTATACTTCCCACACCCAGTGGCTGTCAAAGCAAATACTGTGAACAACTTCAAAGAAAGTGGTACAAGAGGCTACATGGGGGAGAAAGGTAACCCCACTAAAGACGGGGGAGGGAAAAGAGCCCAGGCTTTTCTTTGAGTTTAGCAAACAATTTCATTTAGAATTGGTTTATTTTATTAATTCTATCACTCCGAATTCATCCCTAAAAATGCTAAACTCTAATGTTTGCTGAAGTGGAAAATCTATGTAATCTTAACTGATTTGACCTTGAAAGGGATTTGCTGAACTTTCGTATGATTGGATTTTTCCCAACCTTTGTAGACTCTTGATTTTAAAATCTGCCTAACAAAAGCTCTGCCAGGAAAGCTGTTACTACAAAGATGCTTCTCAATAGGGAGAAGTGGGCTAATTGCAAGCTCTTCAGTGAAATAAAGGAAGGTTTTGCAAACAACTACAGAATTGACAAAATGCACCACATTGCTGTTAACAGAAACTATGGGGGAGAAACATCAGAAATGGCAAAGTTGTCTAATATAAATAGATGCTATAAGACTAGCTAGAAGAGGCTATACAAGATTTCAGATAATTCATAAACAGTAATTGCTCGTCTGACCTTGATGTGCCTACAGAAATTCCATTAACTCACAAATCTTGACATTTAATTACATACTAAAAAATATTCTCCCATTTATTTTGACAGGGTCTACAATAATCCTGCATTCGACTTTTTATCCATGTTTTCAGCTGCTTTTCCCACACTGCAATTTATTCCCAAAGTCACAAAAAACCCCATAACATTGTACTATACTGTTACCTAGAATGTTCTTTATTTCTCTCTAAAATTTGAATTGAAACATTGTGAAAAGGTGGGGTTCGTAATGACATGATGCCCTTCACCTGTTGTATTATGCAGTTGAACTGAACTTCCCTGCAGACCATTCACCTGAGACAGCAAAAATTCACTGAGGAAGATTGCAGTAAATTATTTTATACAGCAGTTTAAAGCTAGCTAAACAATAGCAAGCATTATAATAATAGATATTAAATAACAAGGAAAAAAGCTTACTATATTTGGAAGTGCTATAGTCATATTTGTAAGTCAATATTAATCTATAATACTTAATTTAAAAAAAGGGAAATATAATCCAGATATTGCAGCCAAGCTGACAATTGGTGTGATGAAACGTGCTGTTTTAAGTGCTAATGAAGAAGGTTTTGGTTTTTTGTTCATGTGGTCTAAATGAAGTAGACTCTAGGGAGGTAAAAAATCAGAATACTGCATATTTACTGTATAAATATACTCCAGAATTACTGGATTCCAGCAATATTTGAAGTGGTTTTTCCTACTTTCATGCAATTGCCAACCAGAGTAGGTTTTTTTCCTCGTTATACTTTAAGTTCAATTTTGAGGCACTTCACTATTCTGTATTAGTTGCACTGTCTGTATCTACCTACTGTTTGCCTCACCAATTCAGAATCACCATATAAAACATTTTAATTTAAATCCTGTACATTTCTTTCCTGCCTCAGAACAAAAGCTAATCTTGTTGTTGACAATTTCTTGACTTTAAATAATGATTTCACATCATCATTTGATTTGAAAAAATAACAATATAAAAAGAAAAAATTAAAATAAATATTTTATCATCTCATATGAACCAGGAAATATCATTGTTTTCAAAAGCAGTTTGATTATACATACTTATCATTCTACCCAAACTATTATGCGCATAACATGTGAAACAAATTGCACTTAGCTTTTTTTTGTGCACCCAGCAGTCTGGTAGGAGCAGAACAATTTCTAGTAGTTCCTTATTGCAAAAAAGCATAATACAGAATCCTATAGGATTCCCACAAATGTTATCACTCAACAGCCTGGAACTAGGTCATAAGCTATATTTGCAAAATAAATTGAGAACATAATATTCCACTTAAAAGATCCATAATAGTATATGTATGTATATATACATACTGTAACAGACCAATCTGCAAATGTGATATTTTATGGCTTACAAATTTTTTTATGCTTCATCATTATTCCTCAAAAGAAACAAAACATTTAAATTGAAAGCATCTATACCGCACCTGCATGTGTATATATATTTATATATATATACACACACAGACACTAGTAGATATTTCTTTGTGTTAAACATGTGGCTAAATATAAAAACAAAAAACCCAAAAAAAAGCATTTATAAAACTGATATCCTTCCCTTTCTTGGTTCTCCTTATTACATTACTCTCTTATCTCCTACTTTCTGGTAGGAGCTACATCTCAAATTTATTTTTTTGCTTGATTCTGTTTCTTTAGAACAGCCCTAAGACACTCCTCCTTTCTGAATCACTGAGAAAGGAATCCTTGACTTCTGCATTGGCTTCTTGTGATGCCCTCCCTCCAGTCCATTTGAAATCATTCTCGTCTCACATCTCTTTAATGTGTATTTACATAGTGCCTTATTTTCTCCCACCATAACAAGTTTTCTTATTTGTGAAGGATCTCTCTCCAGCTATAGACCCCTGTAATGCTCTCCCCAGTCTTGTCTCGGTGCTTGCTTTTCCCTATTTCTGCAGCACAACTGAATAAACAAAAAAAAGCATATCTTTGCCTGCATGCAAAAGTTACCTTTCCTTAGCTTATTAAAACATTGCTATTAGCATTATCAGCAATGTTTTATCTTTCTTTCGACCAGTTCAAATCATTATATACTATGACAGCTCTATTAACTTCAGTACACTTATTTATGCCAGACAAGCTCTTCCCAGGTTTTTAATAGGAAACATTAGAGCTAAGAAAAAGAACACAGGGCAAATAAAATTGCCTTTTTTCCCACCATCAATTGTGTTCTCAAGAGCAGTCTCCATTTATACTCGTCTAACATCCTGTTTCTTTCATTCCAGGTTTACTGTTATTTCTGACTCAGACCCCAACAAATACTGAACATGCCTTGTATTTGAGATCAAGCCCTTTAATTGTATATTTTGGGGTGAAGCTAGTAAGTTTTCTTATTTACTTGTTGTTTTCTAAACACTTCAGCACCGCAGCATATAAAATACCATTTTCTGCACAGTATTTTGTGTGTGTAATTATTTTGTGTTTTTAAACACATAATTTGATGTCCTATTCTTCAGAATTTGGTCCCTTACATTTCAGTGGCTCTTGGAACTCATCTCCCAGGTGAAAAATAAGGGGTAGACATCAACTAGACGAGATCAGATGCATAAAATATAAAAAAAGCATGTGACTATTACTGTTTCATTGATTTTGGCACATCATAACAAGAACAGGCATGGTTCACATTACAGCTTTCCTTTTTTCTCCTGCACTGGCCTTGGAATCTCTTGAGGAGCAGAGAATATTCAAGGCTTCCTTCCATACTCTTTTCAATGTGTTGGTAGTTGCTGAGTTTGTAGTTTCTGTTCTATCTGCTAGTGTATGACTGTCCTGAAATCAAGTTCTTAACTGACTTTTGCAATCAGCACATCCTCAGGAATATATTGATGTCCCTCCTACTTCCCTCTTCAGAAGAAAAAATTAGGAAGGAAATACTGCCCTGCAGATCCTTTTCTCTCTGTCTCAGATGATGAGGGAGAGAAATAGGTGAATGCAGTTCAGCAAATTTCCTTGCTTTTCTCAGCAGGGAGGCTTGCACGTGGTCAGGCATAGCAAGAAACGTGATTTCCACAGGGCCTCAGGCAGCAGCCAAATTTCACAGCAGGGGATGAATCCATGGCCACTTCTGAGGCTACAGAACTGTGCATAACACAGGCCTCTCATTATAAGGTTGGACAACCCTCTAGAGGCTTTCTGCTGTTGCCATATTAACAAGAAATGAGTGGTTTGTGCATGTCACAGGAGTGCTCTGTTAAATATTACTGCCTTGTGTTATGCAGAGTTGTATGTGTGCATTTCTTTTTTGATAAGTCATGGAGGAATCAAAGGGGGAACAAGGATTACGTGTGGCAGGCATGGTGACATCACCAAGCTGGAAAATAAATGGGAGCTTGAGGTTCAGCTTATTTTTCAGCTTTATCTTACATGTTTCAGAAGTTTCTGCTACCACTTTCATGTAATTCTCTAGTAGATTTCTATCACATAGAGTCACTTTTAATAGATTTGGATTTTTTTGATCTTCAATAAACTCTATTCCACTCCTTTGAGAAAAATCTTGGTTACTTTGAAGATATTTCTCTGCTTGCCTGCACTCTGTGAAATTCTTTCTAAAACAATAAAAGTTCTAAGTGTAAATTAGTCTCCTAAAAACGACCTCACAGGTAGATAGATGATCATTCACCATGCCATATAAGTTAAAAAGCACAGACTGCATGACTACAGATTGCTAGACTATTTAATTTTCATGTACTAAATGTGAAGTCCAAAAGAGAAATATATGTATTTTTGTTCCTTAAGAACAAACACTTCCTGAAATTGAGAAGAACACATTAGGGAATTGAAATTAAACTGAAATTGTTAGTGTTAATTAGGAAAAATTGATAATTAAAAGAAACATGGGTTACAAAAAAGCTAAGAGAAAAATATACAGCGAAAAAAACTATGGCCATCAGAGTTTAACATAACAAATAAAAATGTCAGAATTACTGAATAAATAGTTTCATTCTGTATTAAGGCAGAAAGCTCATGTTATACATGACGATGGTAATGAAATCTCTTCCCTGTTGACAGTAACTAGAGATAATGTTTAACACAGTTCTTAAACCCATCATTTTAAAATCAGAAAGTCAGATAAAGTAGAAGAGTTTTGAAAGAATTAAATTATGAGTTCTCTGGACAAATATAACATTTTTTTTTCAATATGTGTTGGAATTGATTGGGATTAACTTTTTAGAGTCCACAGTCAAAGAGGTATCATATCAATATGTGAAAGAATCAGTTGGAGAGTCCTTGTAAGCATGGGCCTCCGACCTGTCAACACTGCAAGGTAAAACACTGAAGTTTTACAGGGATTATCAAAGACAAGAAGGAAGATAACATAGCTGGTGTTAGACAAGATGCGTTTATAAAGCACAGGTTTTATCAAAACAAAGCCATCAATTTTTCATATCCTTACATATTTGATTGATAAGAATTTTACTGTGAATGAAAGAATTTTTTACTTCAGTGAGGCATATAACTTGATTATGCAGAGAATTTTGCTTACTCAAATTAAGACCATATACAATCATTTTCACACATATTTATGGCAAAAGTGCTGGTTAAATAATAGATCTTAGAATGACAAAAAAGCGAGTCATTACCATGCAGATGGTGTCTAAACTTCTACTTTCCCCCTCATCTACATTTATTATTTTATAGCAGTGTACAATGGGAAAAGAGACAGATTCAAATATCAATATAGTTATGTAACTGATCTAATAATTCTTGACCAATTTTTATACAATAGCCATAAAAGACTTCAGAAATGAGACTGCAATCGTTTAGTCTTTTGCTCTCAACGGAATTGTTGTACTACTTGTACTGCCTGATATTTAAGAACTACTGCAAGTGCAGTAATCAAAAACTATCTAATGATCAACCTGCGACATTTTAACTTAATTCATTATCTATCAGATGAAAGCCGGACAGGCAACTGAGAGCATACCACAGTTCTCCAACATTTTTCTGATACTCCTTATGCCCAGAATCCTGTGACTGTCTGTTTTCTACCCATACTTCAGCAGAAAGCTCATTCCTTCATTTCTTGCCCTTTCAACATTTTTTTTGAAATTCAGTAAAATTTAGCTAACTCAGAGCATAATGATATTTTAAGGAAGAAGTGTGGCAAAATGTTTTTATTTTGTATTGTAAAAATGAATAGAGTTCAGGACTATCCACCCTTGCTTATCCTTCTTATTAGCATTTACATATGATAAAGAATATTTTTGTTAGAAATTTATAATGTAGACATTCTAAATGACATCATACTTAGATTTTATTCTTTTTTAATATTGCTGTAAGGCTGAGTTGTAGTATTTTTGCCAGGGTGAAGATGAAGAGTAGAAGCAACTCTATTAAACCCTTTAGTAACAAAGAACAAGAAAATAAGAAAAAACTAATTTAAAAAATGAGCATTGTATATAGAAGTACTAAATTAACAGTGTAAAAACCAGAATGAATCCAGAAGTCTTAATCTTTGTATAATAACAACATTTCTAACTCAAGAAAATAGGAGGGAGAAACATGAAGGGAGCAAAAGAAAAAAATAGAAATAAAGAAAACCAAGGAAGGCGGAAAGGAAGGTGGTCCTGGGCCTTTTCCTCTTTTTACTCTTTCATGTTCTGATATTTAATTGCCCAGATAATTGTGGCTGTATCTCCCACTATAAATACCTTCTCTCTTTCTATCACAATAAACCATTTGATAATTGCCTTTTGTTCAAACAGCCTTTATGATAACTAAACCATATTCCTAGCTATCTTAAAGTCTTCATTCTATGCGAGTGAGATGTGTGCACACTGTCCTAAACAGCTCAAATTACTATCAGCTAATGGTATTACAGTGCTTTGAAATTGTATTTGGGAAAGTGCTCTACAGGAGCATTCAGCTACTGGGTTTGTCTTTTAGTCCATTCTGAACTGATAAGGCTCTGCCATCATAATCTGAAAAGTATTCCTGCACAGCATACAGACTGAAGTCTAGGTAAGTATCCTCAACAGTTAATCTCTTCTACCTTCCAGTTCTTAAAACTTTTGTTGCAAATAGGAAAAACATATCCAAGCTTTATTTGAGCAAAAATTTTCCACTACACTGGTAGTTTCTTATCAAAATACAGTGGGATATTTAATAACATGTTTGGTTTTTTTTCCTCAATGAAACCTGCATGATGTCATGAATTTGGGAAGAAAGGAAACAACAGACAAGACATCTCAGTTTAAAAGCGGAAGATAACAGTGGTTATTTATGAAAAATACGTAACTCTCCTCTCTGACTAAAACCACACAGGAGTGATGCAATTCTAAGATACAATAGATGATGATACAATGTTTTAAAACATGAAGTTTGAGTTTTATCTGTATTTTTCTGACAGTATTAAATGTTCAATTCTTATTCCCAGACACGTAGCATTTAATTAAACACTCTATCACAAAATCTTAAATTGAAAGAAATAAAAGGTGCTAAGTACTAAAGACCAACCATACATTTCATAAAAGTACATGTCTCTAGTTGATCTCTTTATTAAGATTGAACAAAGGGAAACATCCAGTTGAGATTTTGATTACTATTCAGAATTTTATATTTCTTTTTACTTTTCTCCGTTCTAAGCAGGAGGAAAATATATATGCCCTTGTGTAACCTTCACTCTTCCTCTCCATATAATTTTCACAGAAGAATTGACCAAAATGGAATTTAACAGTCAAGGTAGGGATGTACATCAATTTATGTAACATTGTAATATTTTCCATAATATTCCCTACTCAGCCTAAATATTATTCACTTTTTTGACCTCTGATACATTTTAAGCAGATGTCTTCATTGAGCTGTCTACAGTGATGCCTAGATCTTTGTCCTGAGAGGATATGTCCAATTCAGAGTCCCTCAGCACATGAAGGATACTGTAATTCACTCACTGCAATGTATGCTGTTTCCCACTTCGGGAGGATGAATTTCATCAGCCGCTGTTGAACTTATTTTCTCTGGATGTGTCAGGTTCTTTTGGTGTTCCTCACAATTCTCCTTAGTCTTCAATAATCCATATAAACTTTCATCACTGGCAGATATTTCCTCCTCAGTGAGCTACTCCCTCCTCTAGGTTTTTAGCAGCACCAGTTGCAGTGCATATTCTGGAGAAAAGCAATTGTTAGCTTTCTTCCAGACTTTTCTTTCTTTTGTCATTTTCAGTAAGCTTCTGCCAGATAACACGAGCAAACTAAGAGATTTCCTTTGCATATTTATGTAATTACTCCAAAAAGATTTTTCAAATCCTCTGCAAAGTCTGAGAGATCCATGCTGAAAATTCATAGTCAAGGCTACATATTAATAGGGATTTCATTATATATTCTATAAAAATGGCATATATTTTAGTTCTAATCTTCCTATCCCTCATTTTTTATCTGTAAATCTCTTTGCATTGGGAATTCTACACTGCTCTGGTGCTCGGAGAACACCCTAGCATTCTGAAGACAGTACTGGAATGCAAAAACAAGTTTTACATATTTTGTGGCTTCTTATGCTGATGAAAAACTAATCAAAGAAAGAACATCTGTAGATAAACCTTTTATTTTTTATTACACTTCCTTAAATAGCATTTTCTGAGTTCACTTTCTAATGACCACATATGGACCTAGGTTTTGTAATTTTCCTTACTAGTAAAGGCACAGGAAGCACTGACTTGACAACACAGAAAAAGCATTTGCAAATCTTTGAGAATATTTAGTGAGTAATTTCCACTGACATCAACAGAATTCAGGTATTTAGCTGTAAGATATCCTTTTGAAAAACAAACTATAGCACCCCATTACAGTTGAAGTTAATGCAAATTGCATGTGAATTGCATGTTACGAAACCAGAAAATGAATTCAACCAGGAGCATGGATGCCTTTCACAAAGGTTTCTGGTGTTCTGTATGTAAAATTAACTAGTAAGAAGAAATCTCTGGCAAACTTTATAAGGTTTCTGAGATTTTTGTTTCATTTTGCTTTTCAGTCTATAAAATGGCAGCTTGTCTGAGGTTTGTTTTGCTGTGTTAGCTTGGACTTGATGTAGTAACTTCGTTACAGATTAAGATCAGGAATTAAATGGACACTGGAAATGGTCTAAGAGACATTTCTTTTTGTCATTTTGGTGACTGCATTAATTATAGCCACATTCAGTTCAGAAGGTGTTTCCTACATTGTTTTGCAAGCTCTTGATGTGTTACCTAAGGCAACTTTGCAGCAAAATTAGACTGTCTGGTAGTCACAAGTCAAATCCTGTGTCTGCTTTTCTTCTGCTGTTGTTGGTTGTTGATTTGCATGCTAAAGTTCCAGTAATAGCTATGAATGTGAGGCATAGAGTAGCACTCACAGAATACTCATGGTAGCAGACCAAAAAAAAAAGGAAAAAGAAAAAGGGTAAAAAAAAAAACTCAGTAAAATTTGTAATGGCGAATGCCAATGTAGTCTACCTGTATGAGTGCTTCAAGTGACTAGTTTAGGGAAATGATTTTATGATTATTGGTCTGTTACCACAAGGGGTCTGAATTAATGGCCTCTTTTTTGGTCCTCTCACAGTTTCCTTGTTACTGCTCCTGGTTTATAACTCTAGTGGCCCCAGGGCCCAAGGAAACTTAAGGAAGAGAAATACAGTTATAATTGAAAACCTGCTTCATATATTCAAATTGAAGCGTAAACAGCATAGTTATATGATCAGCACAGTACTATTCTCACAGATGGAGATTTGTTTAGGCTGACAAGAGGTAATATAAGTGCATGAAAGCTTTTCTATTAGATTAGAATACCAGATCTAGATTGTCAAAATGGCTGTATATTCCTATTTTTAAATTAATGTATTGTCGCTTGAAATAGGATTCATTCATTGATCCCATGCTGTCCAGTTCTGCAATGATTTAAACTAGAGAGGAGAAAGCAGAAGCTGAGGTGGGCTGAATACAAATAGCTCTGGCTTTTGCTGCTAGAATGATTGGGCAAGAGTACTGGGGAAGAGACACAGCTCTTTTATAATGAAGGGACCTCAACCCTTCTGCTTTTGAAGAAAGATTCCCTTGGACTGTTATTCTGCAAGTGACCACATCTACCCCAAATAAACAGTTTCACAAGCATGAGAAAGATTTCTGTTGAATAGTAGCTTCACCATTGTATCTTGTTTCAAGCTACTTTAAAGCTATTCCATATATGTGAAACTGCACATTCTCTATAGGTTTGAGAAATAGCAAAAGTAATCAGATCACTATAACAAGTAAATTTTTATGTTCTTGTGAATCTATCGTATCTACATAGACTCTAATGTGTAAAATCACATTAGGAACCTAAAGCCTGATAATTAGAATTCACTGTTACACTCCTGATGAAAGCTTAAATTTGGGCAGTTTATATTGCAGGCCAAACTTTATTTTCTGGAGTTTTTGTAATTGATAACAGAAGTTCCTAGCAAGCAAGAAGCCTCATCTCTATGTTAAATCAGTAAAGTACCTGTTGCATATGCTTTACTGACCTTTTTATTAGTATTTCTCAATCTCTCTGTATACATTCAAACAACAGTAAACACCAATTTAATTTTGAATTTTCATCTTAAATATCACAAACAGTGGTTTCTACATGCTTTGTATTAAGGTTTTGAGAGATAATGCATTGTCCTTGTGTAAACATTTGTTCCGTTGTTTTTATCTATCAAACTGTTTCAATTATGATACACAGGAAATTACTAATGAGGAGACTTTCTTAAATCATCTTAGTAAAATTCATAGTGAAAGTAAAAAATAAGTAAATCAATATACAGCTGTGAATAACTGACATGAAGTCTTAACTAATCTTCAGATTCAAAAGGAACTCATTAACGTTTGGATAGCTCTACTGATGGCGAGTAGCTTATTATAGCTAGATAATGGCCATAACCTAGATATTATCTGAAATAGCTAAACCACACTTTATGTCTTTCGGAAGGATACTAAGCTATATGAATGAGCACAACACTGTTTGTTCAAGTGGGAATGTGTTTGGCAGCCAGGATGCAATGCAAGAGGATGAAGTATTCTCTATTGGATTAGAATACCTAGCTGAGAATGTCAAAACGTCTTGCTTTACTCACTGTATATGCTTGTTCTTGATTTCATGTATTGTTATGCTGTGTGATTCACTCATTAATTTCGTGCTGTCCAACACCATAAAAAATTGCTAAGCTAGAAAGACTGGAATTAGAAGAGTTTTTCTTTTGAGTTTAGCGTGGATTGAGCGTTTGGGAAGGGAACCTAATTGCAACTCTGACTTCTCACCCACACAAAACACATACAAGGCCCTCTTCCTGCCAGTTAGAGGAATATTTTCATGCTTATATTGCCACACTATATTTTAATGTACTTTACCATATTTTACCCTCAAAAAAGTATTGACAAAACAGTTCTTTCAAACATGCAAGAATATTATTTCTCTTTGCTGAACTCATAGATTAACTGAGTATCAATTTATATTATCTATTAATCAGTATACAAAGATATACAAGAGGCTATATTACTTCACAGATTTTCTTCAAGGGTTTTCTCTGGGTATTAGTATAAAAATTGCAGTCCTGGAGGAATGACTCTGTTGTAAGGACAAGAGTCTGTGCACTCTGAAGCTACCCTGCTCCCTGCTTCATGGCTTTTATTTGTATTTAAAAATAAAAATGAAAATAATAAATCCCACTGTTTAACGGACAGAAAACTATATTGAGAATGTATCCAGGTGTTTATGCAAGGAGGAAGATAGGAAGTCTAAGAAATAAAACAGGTACAGGGGATTTCAAAGGGAAAAATCAAAGAAGAAAAAATGACAATAAGAAAGGAGATACCGGTAGTTGAAGAGGGGAAGGCAAATTATTAATCTGAGATATGCATTAAAAACTGCAGATTTTAATGTATGAAATTATGGGAAGTTCCAAGCAAGACTATAGATTATGTCTTTTTAATTAGAAATATATTTTCTACAAGCTGGCAGTGCCAATGCAGACTTGGAATTTGCTCATATTCTCTCCATTATTTTTGATTTGAGAAAAGAAAAAGGAAAAAGAAATTTAAAACACCACAAATAAACTGAAGAATTTAAAAAGACCTCTATTGATCAGTATACTACATGTAATTCAGGAAAAAAATCCTTTTTGGTCAGACACTGGACACATGTAGCATTATGCACTGAATAAAAATTTAAGTTAAACACTAAACATTGCTCTTCCATTATTAAAAGTAGCACAACATTCTGTGACAACAATACAAATGCCAGAAAATCCTTTGTGATGTCGTGTTTAGACAGTCAACTAAAAAAACCCAGGGCAGTACTCATTTAAGTACACAAACATACATAAATACATTTAAAAATGTGTGTAAGGAGAGGAAGAGGCATAAACAGAAGGATAACGTCTGGTTTCAAGTAGAAATGCTACATTTCTAAATCAGTGTGCAAACTCTGATTTAGAGAAAATGAGATCAAATAAATACTTCGGCATATTTACAAGTCTGCATTTAGATATAAGCCAAGGTCTAGTCAAAATATAAGAACTGATTTACTTACTAACTCTGCTCTAGATATTAAACAGGTCATTCTAACATTTCTTAAAAACTGACTAGCTGCAGGTCAGAAGACATTCACAAAATTCATACAGATAAAGCCATTCCATGCTGCCTTAGCTCTGTCGAAGAGCTCAGAGTGAATAGAAATGTTCTTAGATTTCACAAATAATTAAAAGTGCTCCCTTTATTTCTCCTCCCTCACTTCATTCCAGTCAGAAGGCAATTCTCGATATGAATATCAAAATGATTAATACTAAAAAGCATTAATATATTAATTTTGATATGACCACAGTTGTACAAATCCCAATGAAATGTAGAGAAGTAAAACCTATCATGCGTATGTAATTTATTCTTCTTGTTTACTCAATGTATTGGACAATGGTGTCACGGCATGCTAAACAAATGCAATACATTTTCACTTATTTTATTCCAGACTGTCTGTTATCATGTTCTGAAGAACACTCAAAGACTGAGCTCGAGAGCTGTAGTTAAAAACAGCAACTGGCTGTCAGTGGTGTAGTTTGTCATTGTTCCACAGACAAAAGGCAGACTGTCACAATAAACAGCATTTATTCATTTCAGATTTCTGGTTTAGAGCTGAGGAAGGGGAGGTGTCATTCGTAGTAATTGTAAAACACATAAATAATAATAGTAGTCTGCAAATCATATATCAAAGAAAACAGTGGGAGTTGGCAGTGATGGAGGCAAGAAAATGGATGCTTCCAGCACAACCTAATTTACAGCTCTTTTTAAGAAATATATTTTTTCTTTCATAACTCTAAAATGGAATGTTTTGTATTAACTGCTTGTGTGGTGGGTAAGCAAGTCAGAACATCTAAATCATGACTTTAATGACTTATTTTAAACAAACCGCTGAGTAGCTTTCTAAACATGATTACTCTGTACTCAACTGCTGTCAATTTTATTAACTTAATTTTACTAATTAGAAACATTTAATATTGATATTGACATCACCTCCTCTAGGCTTTTGCTTAAAAACTGCAGCTTTTTAAAGAAATTATACTGCTCTGTGAAAATACTCTGGGTTGGTATTAGAGTAGAAGAGGCTTCTTTTACTCTAATAGAATGCTTACGTCTGTTTTTCCAGAATGGCTCTCAAATGCCTAATCTTACAATTTTGGCAAGAATTTCATGGACAGAAATTATAAAGCAGACAGACTAATCTTGTCAAGTTTGGTATTAATTTTTTTTAATTTGAGTGCAATTTTTGAGGCAACCATTGTCTTCCTCCTGTCTTGTAAGCCCCTGTTCCAATTTACGAGGCCAAAGTCCTAGCTCAGTGACATATATTAACTGGATTATGACATCCCCTGGCCAACCCTTTGAGGATCTGCAAAAATCTGGGAAGAGAACTGAGAAGAACAGACACTGGTAGCTGAAAAGGTGTTCTGAAAGGAGACTTCTAATTCACTACTGCTTGGTGAAAGTCCCACTTCATCTCATAACCACTCCCAGTGCTGTCCAGAACACTGATAATATTTATTAGAGAGCAACCTCTTCTGACATACCCAGAAAAGACAGATGGATCTGAGTTTTTCTCTGGCAAACCACACAATGTTCACCAGATGGAAACAATGCTCCCTATATAGTTTCTCAGGCATTTTTGCCTACAAATCTTTCCCTCCCAGCATGTCTCAATTCCTATCAGGAACAAGGGCATTAAAGGGCTGAGGAAAGGACAGGTATGTCCAAGAAACTGAACTCGTGTTTCAGCATGGATCTCTTCTGTAAAAAATCTTATACAGTTTGCCAGAGAGAGAATAGAGTGAAAAAGATGCCCTGTATTGAAAGAGTGGAGTGTCATATCAGTATTTCAACCAGTAAATGTTATCACAGCTGTTACTGCTTTGGGTATAATGGAGAAGCAGAGCTCGGGAGTTGCCAGAAGGCAACATGCCCAGCAGTGCAAGGCAAGCACACTGAAGAATGGATGCACATGACCAGATCTAAGATAAGCTTTGGTGATTCTCACCTTAATAAGACAGGATTTTTCTTAATTGATTTTAAAATTGAAAAAGAGGCCCCTGTTTGGGCAGTCAGGACATGAATATATTTGAAAATGGGACAACACATGTAAAGCTTTACATGTTTAATATCTATAGCTAGCAGAAATAAAAAAATTAAGTGTGCTAAAAATAAATGTTTAAAAACTAATTGCTAACTATCTTTTTAGGAAAGACTAGTAAAATTAGAAAAATACATCTTCCAAGATTAAAATATCCTCTGAACAGAAATGGTAAAATTCAGGATTAATTTTAAATAAAGAATTACAAAAGGAAGGGTTTAGTCCTTCTAGGAAGGACATTTTCAGTGCAAGCTCAACTACACTGCTGTACCCTTCAGTTCGTTCACCATCCGTAGCTAAGTGAGACAATTTCATCTAATCTTATTGCTAATAGCAACAAACAGCAACTTGAAAATTTCAAGCCAGAATTTATTCAGAATTACGTAGTTTATGTGAGAGCAGTAAGAAATCTAAGCATAACTCTTCTTTAGTTAGAAAAGATGTATATTGAAATAATGAAAATATTCTTATCTATATTGACTCGCTATTGACTTCATAGAGGTTCTCAAACTTTTTCCAAACCCCTTCTACCTGTCTTTATAGATTTAAATACATACATATGTAGGCTCACAGTACTGTTCTTCTGGGTTTGGAACACTGTCTAAATTCAGCTTAAAATGAGAAAACAAAATATTCATAGTATGCCACTCCCTTATGTAGACTGCTAAGCTGCTTAGTTTCCTTTTTCTGTAAAATCTCTCTCTCCTGTTGTGTTACAAAAGCCTGGAATGCTATACTTGAAAAGACTGAATTTGGGGGTGCATTTTCTTGGTTAGCTTTTGCCTTTTAAGGAATCTGTTAAAAATTCAAAGTTCACTCTTCTGTAGTCTTCATAAAGGCAGTCCCTTTTACTCAGGAATGAAAGCTTCTATGATATATCTGAAATATATGTGATTTTATCCTGGGCTCAGTCAGGTACATGGTTTTCATAGCACCCTGTACGCAGTTATTCAGAGTGACAAACACATGCAGTCATTAAAGAGCAATGATAACCTTCATTCTAATTACATTACTATGCCAGCTCTCTCAAACGAAGGCAGATTTCCCATAACAGGAACAGCTAAGCACAAATGTAAATGGATCAACAGTGTCACTCATGAACTATGATCATGGCCAGTGTCAGACAGTGGACAATCACTCGCGTAACAACACAATCACTCTGCAGTTAGTGCATGTCACTACTTATTTGCAGGGAAATTTTTGAAACCAGTATTTGCATGGTCTATTTGAAACTTCCCTGAGCTGAATACCTAGCATTTAGCTTTCTAGTGGGAGTTGTGACAGTAGCACTGCTCCCAGCAAACTGCCACTGTCGTTTGTTCTGCTTCAGTGCTGTTTGACTGTCACAGCCTGTCATGTAGGAAGAAAGCACCACATCTAACCCCCTGTGACAAGGTTTAATCACCCCTATTACTCCTATTGGCTGTTCAAGCCACCTTGGGGTGTACAGCACACAGTTACAGATCTAAAAAAATCCTTGCTTTATAAATGAGAAGGCTAAAAACTAGTTTGATCTGATCAATCATCTAATACACAGTTGAAAGGAACTAGAAAGATTAAATAATACTAATGCAATGCCTGAGATCATTCTTTAGTTATCATATTTTTTGCATCATTAGGAATATGAAATTACTTATTTTTCTTCAAGACTACTTTTTCATGAATTCCAGGTATCAATAGGTATTCAAATTCTGAATTTCTTGTTATTTCTTTCTCGCAACCATTATAATGTAGACACGTATGCAAAAGAGTCACATTTGGGACCCATTTGTTTATGCCAAAATAAAGTGACAAAGATAATTATTGTACCACATGGTACACCTGTCCAAATGTCAATGCTGGGTCAAAGGGTGAGGGGATGAATGCTTAGAATAAGCCTTGTACAAAGGAAAGGTTAAACTTAAGCCTTCCTCCTACAAATCAGCACCAATTAATTAAAACTTCATATATGCCTGATCTATATAATGAAACTCTGTATGAACTTTGCTGTTCCATATGGAAAACTGTATCTTCATGCTAGTTTTACGAATGCACTTTTTGAGACTGCAGTCCATATTCTACTTAAAGTCTGAAGGGCACATGGGTCAACTCTTCCAGTCCTTTTGCTTACAGCTACTTACACATCCTTCTCCAGAAGCCCAGATAACATAGACAAGTCACATTTTGCACATTAACAAATCTGTTTGCTTGTGCTGGTCTTCTTAAATCCAAGGTCTATTCACTGGGACACAAAAATTGATTTCAATATGAAAATGTATTAACCCACTGTGAGTTTAGCTTTAGCACTGTAATCTAGTATTATTAAGTTTTAATTACTCCAGCAGGCTAATCTTAGGCCTGATAAAAGATGTTAGCGTGAAACTTTACAATGAGGTATTTTCTTATGCTTGTGAAAATCATTAATACCGGTGTTATTTCAATTGATCTGTATTTGTAAATATCACATTTGTTTTGCATGGACTGCGCAGGAAACAAGTATATCCTGACGGAGGAGATAGCTTGGTGGATCAATAACGTAGCACAAGGATTTATACCCTTATATCCCTGTTCTAGCCCAGTTTTGAAAATATCTAAGCAAATGCCCGTCCTGTAGAACCAGCACTTGATATGACACTAACTGGCCTTTCATATAGGGCTCAGAACGTAATAAGAAATCATGCCACTTCCATCATATACCTGAAAAGGTTCCTACAAATTAGGGATTAAATTTTTTAAAAGACGAATATTAAAAAAACCCCACAGCTACAACTGTCAGTACTCCTTTGTATTGTGATTAAAATGAACTATTTCATTTTCTTTTCTAACAAGTGATTTCAGGTGAAATAAAACATAATCTTGGGCCAGAGCATTTTAAAACTTGCAAAAAGCACGCGAATGTGTGAATGGGTGGAAAGTGCATTACATAAGGGTTTTAATTTTTCATGAAAACTTTATCTAACAGGAAGGTAGATTATTTTTACATTTTCAGATATAAACACACTTATTTGTGTTTCTTCAGGCCAGCTCAGGGAAAAAAAAAAAAAAAAGGGCAAGTTGCCAGTGAAGTTTCAGTGCTCCCTCTAGATTCTCTTCCTGCATGACCAAATGTATAAGACCCTTTTCTGTGTAAAAGGAGTTTATAGCGCTTACAGCGGCTTGTACCACTTGCCCATGTCCAATCCTAACTTACGTTCTTACTGCTAGTGAAGAGAAGCTGTGCTGTCTGATACTGTCAATTAGATTAACATTACCAGGAGTGTTACAGATTTTCTGTTATTAAAGACAAAAAGTAATTTATGTTTTCTTATATCTGTCAAACACCTGTGAAGTATCATCTAGAAATAACCAGTTCAGTACCTAACCAGCTGTATGCGGATACGTGTGGGTTGCTGCAGCTAACCCGTCACCAGAACACAGTGCATGCCAGTAGCTATTTATGGTGAGTTGGAAGGCCAATTCATCAGCTACAGGTTTACACCACACGTGTTCTCCTTCATACCTTCTGTCCACATAATTTGACTTGATGTTCTCTTTCCCCCAATTCAGATATCAATTCTGGATGGCAATAAAGGATAGATAGATATAAACACAGTACTGTCACCCTGAAAGTAAGTTCATGACATTTGAATACTGGACCACATGTCTGAGAAATCTGGTTTCTTGAGTTGTCCGATCACATAGAATAGTTTCAAGAATTTTCATAAATTGAAAGGGATGAATATTTTTGGTCCTTTTTCCGCCACAAGGTGTGGTATTGACAATGAGATAAATAATAATCCGAAACTTTTGGATTCATTTTTTCTTTTTTAAATAACCCTACACAATGTTCTAGGCAAGGATATTGATATGAATCTTTGGATATGAATCATAATAGCAGATTTTCACATCAGGTATTTGATTCCATCTCTGAACTCTGAAGCTTCTGCAGTGTGAGTGGCAGCAGGAAATGGCTTTCAAACTCTTCCTAACAGATGGAATAAAATCTGCCAGGTTATTAAATTACCACACAACTATTTTTAGTTTCCATTTCTAAATCCTTTTTCTTCTTTTGTCATATAATATGTCATTGCTAATCAGATCTCAAAAGCATTACTATTTTGAAAAACAGAAGCTTCAACTGGCAGTTTATTATCCTTTGCCCTGAACATTTTTTGTTACTGTTTTATTTTTTCTGCTAAAGTTATAGAGTATTTATACAAATTTGTGTGTTACAAAAATGGAGAAAGTAAGTCAAAACATCAGTTTATAGGAGTTACAGGCATTAAAAATGTTTTGGTGATGAATAATTGCTGTGAACCCTTATCTGGACTGCAGTCTCAGATTAAAGACAACTGTTTGCTGAAAGCTAACAAGTAGAAATGCCCTCCTAATCACTATGAAACCAAAAAGCAAATTCCTCAACTGGCTGTGGTAAACCATATCAGAAATGCAATACATTTTGGTTTTGATGAATTGTGCTTAGAAAGAAGAGGAAGCTACTCAACTGTTGTTAAAATTAAACCAATTGTTTCCTCCTGTGAACTCTGTCATAGTGACAGATTTTCTTAGTGTACAAAGAATCCTTTGAAGGCAAATTTGCTTGTAATTCAAGTGTTATGGAAAAAATTGTCTCTTTGTTCATGTACAGACTTAAACATTAACTCTCTTCTTACATGAGATCCATTATTACTACTACAGCTACACTACAGTACAGAAGTGATGATATAAAAAAAAGTATTAAACATTGTTTGCTAGTATTACCATAGTAAATATTGCAACACTGAAAGGAAGTATATTAATTGTAATGTGATTAAGTCAACTGGCAAATTATGATTTTACTTAAGGACAACAAAGATCAGTCAACTAAAGAGTCAAACAGCAACTTGCAAATAGATCCCATATCTGATTTTCAGTAGTGCATCAGACAATAGTTAGCTTCAGATTGAACACAAAAACACAACTCAAAAAAATGTGGAACACAGAGAGATTTAGATTGGAGTGATACTGTACAGCAGACCTGTGACTTCTGGAAGCTGTATTGATTTACATCACTGCCACAAAAGCAATGTAAAATAATGAGAAAAACCCCACACTTCAGTCCAGTTCTATTGAATCTCACAACTGAGAAGAAATAGGTGGGGTTTTTGAGACCACTAACCTGACTGATGTTGCTCAGCTACAAACAAAGCTATCAATGGACGAGGCTTCCAATTTCTCTCAAGAAGAAAACTGCACAAACATCTCAATTAAGGCATGCTGAAACTTTTCCAGTCAGACATGTAAACTGTGAAATAACTTTGCAAAATGGACAATAAGGTATGATTTCTTAGTAGTGGTAAATATAATGCATTGTAAGACTTAACTACATGGGTTTTGCTACCTATATCATATAACCAATGAAAATGCAGAAAAATATCAGAGCTCATAACTTTTTTCAACATTTCCAACTATTCACAGTATCTTTGATTTTATGCTTTGTAGCAGAGAAATATAATAGGAGCTCTCACAATCCTGTGTTTTTATCTTCTTCCTATTGACTTCTCCTTTGATGATCAGGGGAAAAAAAATCATAGAAAATACGATTTTTTTTTAAAACAATTAGGCTGAGAGATGAATTTGAAGGGGTTTATAAGTGAAGTGTCTTCTGAAAAGGTGTCAATAAGGAAGAATGAGAAGAAGAAAAATTGTGCTTTCAAAAGGTAAAGGTAATAACAAAGCCTCCACTAAATGCAAGGCTCCTAGGTAAGAGGAGTTTCACAAAGCTCTCACTTTAAGAGTTGTACACTAGTCTATCCAATGAAAAGAAAGAATTTAGGGAACATTTGTTCCTCAGAGCTGTACGTCTTCTGTTTATTTTAGGAAAATGGTATCAAAATAGCATCCTTCAGATCTCCCAGAAACAACTGCCTTTAGAGTTTACTTGCCATCTAAATCTAAATGCAATATTAAACAAAATCTCTCTTTTCTGTGATAGCCTTGACAATGAAATAGTTTACTGGGGAAGTAGTTAGGTATAGAAAAATTATAATATGTATTTTTTCATTTAAAATGTAATATTTTACAGTTATTGCAATATGATATTGCATTGTTTAAATTACAGCGTAATAATTCATTCCTGCAGCATTCAGTGGCACTAGGCCTTTGGCCTCTTGCCTAACAATACACTAGACAAGAATTATTACATTGTAATTCACACCCTGTCATGCCTTATTGCTTAATTAAAGCATAACCCTTCATGACATGACAAGCAATTTGACTGTTACCATAATAGATTATCATCCCACCTAACATAGTTTAGTTTTACAACCTATTCTTTTTGTACATGCACTGAAAGTTATCAGAACAAATACACATATGTTTCTTTATCTGTAAAGTGTGAAGAAGAGGTTTAGGAAGAGTAGCTAAGAACACAAGGTTGTATTTTTTGTTAGAGCTGTTCCTTAAGTAAACTTGGGCCTTTTTTGCTTCAGCAATTAATTCCTGCAAAAATTAGCAAAAATACTAAGATTCCAATATCAGATTAGCTGGCTGCCCATATTTTGTTGTACTGCTTAGCTACCTAAATGGTAAAGTTATACTGTTTTTGTGAATTCTAACGTTGAACTAAACCAACAATGAGGCTGAGGTTAGAGAGGCTTTAAAATTCTAGACAAAGAAGTTGCCAGTTTAATTTTGTTGCAATATAGCAGTTAGCTATTCTGTGTTCAACGTTAAGTAATTCTTAAAACATATTTTTCAGGAATAACTCCTTGAATCACTTTCTTGTTAAGATCTCTCCCTCTCTGATGTTTCTCATACTGAAACTTGATAATATGGAAAAGGTAATCAGTTTTTATTAGAACACATCTGATTATTACTAAAAAATGACTAGGTGAAATTCTACTTTTGTAAAAGTCAATGGCAAAACTCATTGACTTAAGTGAAACACTCATCCATGAGGTGAAATGGAAAAATGTGTCAACAGCTATGAAAACACACTTTAACACTCCAGCTCTTACATTATAATTATTTTTATTAATATTAGATATTTTATTAATGTCTTCACATGGCCTGAAATTGTGCAATACAACACAGCCATTTGGCTATTAATAATCCTTTACTTTTGGCAACTACCAATTCAAAATTAAAATATGCAAACATGGAACTGTGAAGTTTTGTGTGAACAAAAGCCTGGATTTCTTGAGAAGACATACAGGCAATGCATACAAAATGCATCTGAAACAATTTTAACATGGAAATTATATATACCATACCTAATAGATGTGCTGCCAGTTTCATATAATATCAAGGTGCAATTTAATGAGGTTCCACTGAACTCTGTATGTCTGCAAGGTGACTGGGTTGTCCCTGGAACTCTATCTCTGCTATAACTGTAAAATGTCTATGATGTGACTGTGATATAACTGAAACAGCTGCAGTCTTTGATCATATGCTGGCAGTTTATGTACAGATGCAGAATGTGTAATAAGGGCACACTTTATTAACTTGACTGATGTTCTGTTATTTTACTGGCTCCAAAAGCCAAAGGAGACTAGGCTCCACCATGTTACCCTGAGAATAATTTATTGTTGCAGCTATTCAAAATGAAATACCTATCGTTAATGTCTAATTGATTATCATGAGCAAGAGGCGTACATTGGCCTCAGTTGATCTGACATTTGCTACAATCTTTAAAGCTGGTGCTATAGCTAGAACTATTATTTTGAATTAGCACAAAACACATTTTAACTACAGTTTGAAACAGCTGCCAACACTCTGAATGTATGCATATGTTTCCTGTTAGTAGATATTTCCACATATATACAGTCTAGTGAAACTTACAGTGAGCTTTTACCATTTCATAAGTATAAAAATACACAACTTCTGAAGGCGTGATAATAAAGTTAGACCTTGACACACTAGGGATTGTATTATGTTGTACAGAAGCATCTTTGTTCTCCTTAACAAGTTAAAACATTTTGGTTCTACCAAACTGTTTGGGTTTTAAACAATTCAGCTTTCTCAAAGTAGCCAAATTAGAGTGCATATTCTTTACATGTGCCCAGCAATAAAGAGAAAAATTTACTTAATACCTAGATGTTATGTCTCCATACATGCAATATGGAAATCACAGTAATATTACAAATTACAGGGAAATATAAGTTTGTGATGGGTTACTTTGGACAAAGAGTTATATCGCAAAGAAGATGAAATTACATTCTCATAAAAGATCTACTAATAGTTTTGCACTAAGAATATGAAGTTATTCTAGATATGAAGGGCATTTAGAATAGCCACTTTTCTTATACTTTGTATTTCCCATTTTTTTCCCTAGCCTCCACTTATATGTCTGTACTCTTAACTCTAAATTTAAGTTTTGTTTCATTTTATCCTCATATTTTTATTGGAAGAAATACAAAGGCCTGGACTCTAAGTCACTCTGCTCCCATACTCCCAGTTTACTTTCTTCTGTAGTCATGCACAGGAAATACACATTTTCATAACCTTGTTGGACACAAAGGGGATGTTGCAAAGTCAGTGTACTGCTTTAATGGGACCTCTCTCTGTCCAGCACCTGCTTCACGCAATCCTGGGTTCAGTTTTCCTTTCAATCCCTTTCTCTATAGCCTTTGTACTGCAGTTGAGGAGTCCAACATCTCAAAAGTTAAACAGTCCCCAGTCCACACACACAAACACATACATATATGTTTACATTTTTTTCCACAGATCTGTTCACTTTTCATCTAGGTACAAACAGCTAGATCTGTTTCTATTCCAGATTTAAGGATATGTCAGTAAGCACTTATACTTTAGTCTTCTCCAGTATGGATATTCCCCAGGGAAGTGTAATTCCTCTAGCCTTCAAGCTTAGCGCTGCCAATTAAGCCATTGGCTCGTTTTTAGATCCTAAAATATCATCTCTGAAATATGTTCAATCCCCCCTCCCCCCCGCCCATCTTGAATGATTCCCATTTCTAGAAAAGAGTATAGATACCAGGTAAATGTAAACCGTAAACACTGAAATTGGACAGATTTCTTTCATGATGCATATTTCAAGAGCTCCATTTTCACTGAAATTTGTTATAAGACACCAGAAATTAAAGTTATAAATAAGGAATAAATAAGATCATGTTGAAGTGTTCTAAGTTATCCATACGGTCAAACAAAAACATGGTCAGACAACAGCTGATTTCTGAGACCAAATAAATTATTATTGTACCCTGGATTACTGTTTAAAACATAGATAAATCTTTATGTAGGCATATGTTTGGACTCATTTCCAGTTTTTTTTCCTTGACTGTTTCTAGTACTTCCTATATACCATTTGCAATGTAATTCCTCTGCCAAACATCTCTCTGATACATTCCAGCACCTTTTGTTCCTCTCCATCCACCATGTTATCAGTATTTTTTTGTTTCAATGGACTTCAGCTCAGATGAGTATTCCGGACATTATTCAGTTACTTCAGTGACTTCATCTTAATTGACTCCAGAATAATACAGAGTTCAATTAAATGCAAAGTTCATTACTGAAGTACTAAATAGAATCCTAGAAATAAATGATTGCTTAATAAATACTATAAAATCTCTGCTTCCAGCTGTGGGTCAAAGTTAAGAGAACATTTACAGATAAAACACCACTGACAGTGAAATATCTCATTTTAATACCAAACAACTTATGTTCAGAAAGTATATATTGCTAGGTAACACTATTTGCGATCCAAAGTGTTGCCCACTGACTTGTAACGTATTCTTGTTTTTGAACAGTGAATGCTGTGTCATTATTCAACTGTACATCACTGAATTAAAAATGCTAATTTTCATAGTAAAGCAAATGTTACATCTAAAACCTGAAGAGAAAAGTTGACATCCATGGTAATAAACATCCAATAGTTCTGCAAGATTTTCCTCCTCAGGAAAATACAGAGGATAGCAAAATAACTTTTCTTATGCTGGTCTGTTCTCTTACCTTTTCTGATGAGTTGGCTGCAGAAAAATGTATAAATGGAAAGCTCAATTAGTGTAATTTATGTATCCTTGGATGTCAATCATTACTGTTGAGAGGTGGGACTTTCAGGATCTCTGTGCATTAATTAAGAGCTCATCTCAGAAGAGCAGTCATTACACCTAAGGGCCAAAAATAAGTTTTGATTAGAGTCTAGGAGACAGTATGTCATCTACTTTTAAAACTAGTTCTTTAGTTAAAAAATGAACAGCTACAGGACATTATTAGTAACTATGCAAAGGGCACAAATCTCTTGCTTGTACTTAACTTCAGAATACAAAAGTATTTTCGTGTATATAAGTCTGTCTGGAAAAACTGGACAGGTTCTGTAACACTGTGTAGACACCACTCAAATTTCAGCCAGGTTTTCTGAATGCCAAGGTGATTATTAGACCCTCATCAAATTATTAATGCTGAGCTGATGTTGAGGGAAGGCTACTACACAGCTGAGGTTAGATTGTATTTCTCTCTCAGAGCCAGTTTTCTGTTCCAGGCTATCTTCTGACTGCATATGCAATAGCCAAAACAATGCAAGCTCAGCAAAAGGGGGCGAATGGGCTCGTACAATGCATCAGTTTCATTCACTGAGTGATACAATATGTAGGCAGTTGTTGCCTGGCCTTAGACATGTCAAGGCTCAAGAGAGGTAAAAAACTAGCTGGGCTAACTGGTGTCAGCTGCCCAAGAGAGCTTTGCTCATGGCATGAATTATCTGAGGGCAATCAAATATTCTGCCTAGGACTCACTAAGGAAATAATGTATAAATAATTGATTATATCATTTATAAATTAAAGGAAGGAAAACAAATTTAAAAAGCTAGTCTGGAAAATAAACATGTCAGCTAATAGCTCGGGCATGAAAAGGGGTAAAATTTAGAGAATAAGTAAGTTTACATTCTAGAGAACAAGAAACATCTTGTTTGTCAATGGCTGAAATAAGAAATATAATGAACTAATAAAAAAACAAAACAACAAACAGACTGCTCTAGGAAGGATTAGACAAGAACAAAATAAAATGTCAAGTTCCAATATGGAAATAGAAAAGAAAAAATACTCATAAAAATGGGATTTCAGTGTTCCAAATATTGTAGTTTATTGACAGACTGAAGCGAACATATACATTACATGATATATTTAATAATAATTATAAAGGTTATTGCACAGAAAAAGAGCAGAGTGGGAAGACATGTCAAAAAGAGGAAAAGATTTACTATGTGTCTTAGAATAGTAGAACAAGTGTTATGACTTTCTTCATTGCGATATTTCATGGTCCTTTACTAAGATATTTGTAAATACCTTTAAGAGACAGATATTTTTCTCAAACACTTGTCTGAGAAACACATGCTATAAATTTCCTACCTAATCAATATACCTGAGGGGTAATGAAAAACAGCAGCAAATATAACAACAACAACAACAAAAAAGGTGTAGCTATTGCTGGTAGATTGTTTAAATTGTTTTCTTCTAAATAACAGTGTGTGATTAATAATATAGAGAGGGAGCAATCAGTCTTTTAAAGACATTCAGAAAAATGTGGACAATAATTTACGTCAGTGTCATTCAGAAAATTTGTGTTAATGTCATTAATAAATATTTCTAAGTATTTTTGCCCAAATGCTTTCTCACCTATAGTTCCAGCCAGGAATTGTTTGCTATACAATAGACATAGAAGCACTCTGCTGACTAGGAATATTACTGTGTTTGCTAAAAAATTTCAGTGAATAGATTGAGTATCAGACCATCAAATACGATGGCACTACACAGCAATACATCCTTGAGAATGTTAGTACTGAAACTTGTATTTTAAAAGTTCAACTTTTATTCTGTGAATTGTTACTGAGGTATTACAGTACAAACCAGAATATATTCTACTGCTATGGATATATGCATATTACTAAATTTGTTATCTACGTCTCTGTAGACCTAAGTTATTTTTCACATGATGATAGATTTCAGGAAAGGACATGTTTAATATTGGCCAGTACCATGGGTAGGTATTTTTAAATGGAAAGGGATAGGAATTTATCCAGGGTTTGTCACTTGTAGTACTTTGCTTCAGTTAAGAAAATGAGTCTTGCTATCTGCAGTCTCCTGGTAGTCATACTTAGCACAGTTTTTGTCAGCTGCTTCTCTTGATTAAGAGGATGGCAGAGATAATAGACACACTAAACTCCAGAAAAGACAGAATCTCTGTTCCTCTAAACAATGATACAAATTTTATAACGGTTTAATTTGCTGTTATTCACAAGGGACAATGTCAAGAACTGAACCAGAGGACCTCTAGTGAAGTATGGATTGCATGTTAGCAGCATGATGCCTTCTCAGTCCTTTACTTCATGTTTCCTAGTTTGCCTCATCTGAACTCACACTCCAGTATGCTGCTTTGGAAGCCAGCCATAAAAGAGGCTCACTCAGACAATAAAATCTGGATGATCTACTGAACTGTGACTGAGATTTGTGACCTGCCTTAAAGTGAATCAGATTCAACAAGACTTCTTACAAGGAGCTCTCACCAAGAGCCTGGCAGAATGTCAACACAGTTGTACTAAATATTCGACCCAAAACCTGCCGAGAACCACATGGTATCATGTATTATCATTAAAATGACTTTTAAAGCTAGAGGAATTCACATGAAAAGGATAACAAAAAATAGCAATTCCAGAATGTTTCCTAACAATGAAGAGCATGATATGGCAATTAAATTATATTGCACAGACAAGCAGAAAGAGGAACAAGACTAAAATTACTTCAGGCACTCTCCTGGCCAACTTTCAACCTTTTATTGAAGGTTGAAGGTTTGAAGTCTTGTCCAAAATTTCCTCTGTGGTCAATAGAGAAAGGAAAAGGCATCTCCAGAAATCAAACCAGACTTAAAAGAGCTTCTATCTTTCTACTTGTTATAGTGGGAGCATTGAGCACCAAGGCTCCTAACTTGGGCATGTTGCAATTAATCTACATCCTACAGTCTGATCTTCAGAGGTGCCTGGTAATTAAATTTCAGCATAACATTAACATGTAAATTTGCAGATAAATGTTTAACAGGAGATATGGGCAGGGATTTCCCAGCTTTTATAACACTAGCCAAATGCTGATGGACAGTATTATGTGGAGCTCCTGAATCCTATTGCTACTGATCAGTGCCCTTCCTGTTCCCAAATGCAAAATTCATAACATAAAAAACTACAAATATTTTCCTATTTATACTTAAGTGTCTTTATCATCTTTCACATGGTTAATACTTTACTCTTTTTGGGGGGGAAAAAAAATCAATTGGTCTATTTGGGTTCATTTTATCCTGCTTTACTTTTTTTTTTTGCTTTCCTCAAAAAGAGATCAGAACAATGATAAAATTTTGATCCATTTCCCACCATCCATGTGTTATTTCCTCTAGTTAAAGATAAACTAACAGTTCAATAAAATTTCTGACAGTGTCCTATAAGACATAAACTTCAGTGTGTGGTCAGGGCTGAGGAACCTACAGCATATGTATTTGCCATTCAATCTAGAAAGAGAGTATGGGTTTGGAATTTGAGGACCATAGTCCATTCTTTGTAAAATGAACACATCAAACTGATTACTCTTGAAAGTCACTGTAAGAATCTAAAATTAAAGCTGAATATCAATATGCTCACGCAAGGGGTGGAGATAAGCCAATAAACATAACATCTAGCTTTTAACCCCTATTAACATTTGTAATCTTCAGCAGCTTCTGCTGAAATGGTAGTGATGTCAGATAAATATTTATGCAAGAAGTATACAGAAATGTATACTAAGACACTGGAAAATATAAGTATAAAGAAAAACAAATTAAATTTGAATGAAATTTGGTAATAGCAAAACAAAACACACAGCAATTTCTCCATGGCCAGCACTGTCTATGGATCAAGCCCTCTTCCTGAAATCCATCCATTTATCATACAGCACTGGAGTCACTTTGAAAATGATTCCATTGTAGTCAGCAACACCCAGATTGCAAATGGAAGTTATTAATCAGACAGCAGTACCACAATGTTTTCTACTGTCAAGACAACAACCACTGCTGACTCTAATGAATAACAGAAGAGTTTGTTTTAAATTAGGATGCACCTGTATGTGATAACTTTGGTTTCAGCATTTTGCTGCCTCATTTTGCTACCCAATTAGCCTTTCTATTTGTCAACTTTTTCTTAACTTTCCTAATCTCAATTTCTCTGTTAGTTCCTAGGATCACAGCAGAAACATGACAAAAGAAATTATATCAAAATTTGTATTTTCTTCATTATCGATTGGGAAATTTTTATTTGTTTTTGATTACATTATTACATTGTTAAGAATTGAAGAAGTTAAGAACATTATGGTATTATTCTTGTATTATTATACCATATTTATATTATAATGTTTATTAATTGTCGGGGACAAAGGAGATATCCATAACATTTTATAAATACCTTGTGTACTTCAGTCTGTCTGACTGATATTATTCTGGCAGGCTAGATAAAACTTTGCTAGCAAAAACAATTATCACAGATAAGATATAATATAGAAATACCAAGACTTATTAAGAGAGACTTAGAAGAACTACTAATTGAGAAATTTCTATCTGTCTGACTTCAGATAGATTACAGGCTGGTTCTTCTTTTTGGTATTTTACGCTCAAAAAGGTATTCAAATGTTAACAAATATCACGCAGAAAGGAAGAGATTAAGCCAGCACTGGAAAAAACAATGTGAGAGAGAAACTGAGAATGCAACAAAGTTGTGTAGAAACACTTGAGGTTATGTATGAAGTAGCTGGGCTTGCCTAAATGTGAGAGAATAATATGTTTTAAGCAACATGTCATGCTTACTTGTACACAGTCATACTGCCATGTTCCACTGACCTGGGCAAGAGAATGTATTATGATCTTCAACCTTTTCTGTACTTGCGATGTGTTTCTGCAGGGAATGGATAACACATGTCTTCATAAGGAGATACTCTTTGTAACTTTGATCTTTGTAACAAAACCTTACAGAAATGCGTCATTGAGACAACATCAACATTTACAGTTGGGCTCGCTAGGTTCATCCTATCAAAAAAAGGGAGCAGTGTCCTAGGACCAAGACTAAGAACAGTAAAATAAAAGAGGAAATAGTGGCATATTCTATCTGAAGAAACACCTGCAAAGGATGCATAAGGCACCAATTGGCATGAAACTGGGGCAAGAAGTTGACAGCGGTCAACCGCTGGATTCAATCCTGCAAAAGTGTTGGTAAGGTCTGTCACTTGAAAGACAAACCTGCAAGACAGACTGGGGAAGAGACCACAGGTGCAGCTTGCCCCTGTACTGTCATAACAATAAATAAGGTTATCTGTCATGATCAAGCCATCTGGAGAAGTACTTTATACTGTCCTGAATAGATGTTCCACATTTATTTAAGGTTACAAAGAGTGCTTTGTAACCTTAAATAATCAAATAACATTGATTTGGTAAGAAATAGTTTATGTCCTATAATTAAAGGCAGTATCACAGTAAATGTGCAGGCAAAAATTGTAGGAAGATTATTAAGGGTATTTTGGTACTATTGATTTATAAGTGACAATATACAACATTAAAAAAGAAAAACAAATGGCAGTTCAAAATGCTAGATACAGCAGCTGTGACAGAGGCTTTCAGTCTAGTACTGAAAGCAGTGATCCAGCCATCGCTACCTGAATATTTCATTCCTTTTTGTAGAAGTTATTTAAAGCAGAGGCCAGATACATTATCATATTACAAGTCATACTGTAAGAAAAATAATAATCTACCTGCAAGTAGCAAGTTTACAAAAAAAAAAAGGCCTACCTATCCTCTTCTTTTTCTTGCTGGCAAGGTATATACTCAAGCTTTGTGAGTAAGGGTATATATGTGAATCCAGCTGACCATGGGATGATCTGTGGGACAAAAACTAAATTACAACTGAAAGAACAGGATCTGGATTGAGAGGTAGCCTTGCCCTATCCAACCCCTTCTCCTGTAGAACACAAAAGCTATGTTAAAGGACATTTTTTTCAGAAATCTGAATAATCATTACATTTATTTTTCTACTGCTATCTCTTTGAACAGTCTTTAATATAGAGCACCCTTAGCATGCTCCCTAAATGTCATAATAGGAAAATAAACAACAGGTATAATTTCTTTTCTGAAAAGCAGACAGGTAGATTGAGATATATTATGTACTACACTGATAGCCTACAGCGTGTGCAAGTGAAACCAGCACTGGAATTAATTCCAGTTCCTTTGTTTTTTCCCTTATGACCTCTCTGCTGACAGCCTCAAAATCCCCTTAACTTTGCATATGTAGAATATGAGTGACCAGGACATATTTGGTACTCTGAGAAAGATCTGCTTGTTACCTGTTCTCCACATTAACTCCACTTGACTGCAAAAAGCTTCTGTGGCAGCATTTTTGTCCACAATCATAAGGTTGCTGCAGCCTCAACTATAAACTCAAAAAAGTAGCTCTTTCTATGGTTACCTGTTCTTTTCTGATAAACTTGGCACATTGAACACATTTCTCTGTAACACCAGCTTTTTGTGGGCTGCAACATACAGAGTTTAATAACATGGCATCAGATTGCAATTCTTAGCCTAGCCTTTCCTGTTCTGCTTCACATAATAAAGGTGACTCTTTCTGCTGCTTACCTTCAGTGGCTCTCACAGACAACAAGAGGACCTTCTCAGAGATCATTTTCTAACAGATAAGCAAACCTTCAATACAAATATGATGTCTTCAAACATAAATTCCCCCTGCCCTATCCTTAGGTTTAAGGATGCAGTTTAACTGAGCAAAGACATTAAACCTGAACTATTTCCTAGCTTTATAATCAAGAAGATTAACCAAGGCCACCACAGCTTTTCTGTGCTACTATTTAGCACCCTCGAATCATTTCACCTGCTGTTGGAGCATTGCCTTAACAACAGTAAGCCAGAAAAGAGTAATAAATTAGCACTTCCCCACTTGGGTTGGCTGGCTGATCTTTCAAGGGGAGGAAAGTAAAGACCTCATTAAAATCACTTTTCTTCACCACTAAAAACAAGCCAGGGTAGGGTAATACCCTTTGAGTCTTTCTGGACAGCAAAAGAAAAAAACCCAGACTTTGCAATAGGGCGACTTACTGCAATGTAATGATATCTGGACATTGGGATGTTGGGGAAGATGTGAGCACCTTTTTCTCATGCTCACCAGCTGATTTAACTTGCTGGAGGAATGAACCTGCCCCTAGGAGATTTCTTCCCAAGTTGCAGGCAATTCAGGGTTCCAGTTCTCTTTGTATCCTTGGGAGTGTATGCCCATCTCCCTTTCTGTGCCCCAACTCTCCCTCATGTATTGTCTTTCTGGAATCTATGGAAATTCTGCCCCCTTTCTCCTGTTTTTTTTTTAGTAGGTTTGTTCCACCCACTGGGGGAAGCTAGGAAGAACCTGTCCTGCTTCTCTCCCCACTACTGCAAAGAGACAAATTATTTAAGTAGCAGGTCTGGGTGGTGGGATGACTGAAGACAGGCTGGGGCAAAACCATGCGATAAAGAGCAGGGCGTGAGAGTAATATTACAAGTGCTATAGTACTGTGGTTGTGCCAGGCTCTAATGATTTAGAATTGTAGTACTAATGTATAACTGTAATGGGTGCTATAAAAATCATGTTCAGTGGGGAAAAAATAAACTGTTGCTTTTTCTATACCAGCTGGGAGAATTAAAAACCAGACAAGCCTTTACTAATTCCTGTGGATTTTTGAGCAACCTGATACATCACTAAGAAGGACTAGCTCATTACAAGATCTGTATTACTGTTTGTGGTGTGAGACCTATAAAATCTAGACAGAAAAATGATTAATGGCAATAAATTCATTTTCAAAACTGGAAAAAAAGTTGCCTTTTTTTAATGAATCCAGAGTTATGAAGAAGTTTGTGCTTATTTTAGCCATTTTTCACCTGAATGTTGAACCTGAGGGAAAATTCCATATTTTCATAATGTGCAGAGTTGTACATGGTACTTTTACTGCCAGCCTTTATGATTAGTCTAGAAAATGCTGATTAAATCCCCCTTGATTTAAAAAATACCTTAGTTGAAATACTTTACCAGAATTAAGTTTAGGGGGCTTTTTTCCCCTCATCTGCTTGAACTGAGCACTGCAGGAACTTGAATACATTGGCATATGGCCTTCCAGCAGTACTGTGTCCTCCTCTGGCTGTAGAAGTATCCTTCAGCGAACCACAACATATTCGCTTTCCCCAGCAATAGTGAAACCTGAAACATTTGAGGAAAGTTGTTGCTACCATCCTTTACTCATGCACACTAATGCCACAAAGCTTGGCAGTAGTATTTCATTGGCAAACCAGTAGCAAATTTAGTGCTTTTTTAAAAATTGTTATTAAATTACTTCAATAACCAGAAATATGCTTTGTTTACTTCCAACAGTTGATAAACTTGGTCACAGCCCAAAGTCAAACTGGAACTTGCTAACTCTATGTCTTTTCAGCATCAGTGCTTAGTGGAAAAGATTTTTCTGAAGGCTTGGAAAAGCAGACAAAATTGTCATCAACCTAATCTTGTAAAAGTCTTCAAGTTGAACGTAGCAGTCATTTTTACAGTTGTATCTCAGTTGTTGCCAATCAAGTACCACACTTCTGGTTCACAGGCTACCCCAGCTTTATGAGTCATGATTAAAGATCACATCGCTACAATTGCTGTTGCAAAGTAGTCATTAGGCAGAAAATATTCACTAGAAAGTCAATGTTTCTTTTCCGTATGCTGGTTTTTTATATTTCTCTGTGTCTGGACAATGTAGTTAAACACCTAGTTCACACTACAGATTTAAAACAAAATGATATGAATGATGATAGTGAAATTGTCCTTTTAGTCAAGCCTTGATCTGTAAGAGTATCTGCTCCTTCTGATCACCGGAGTCAAATTTGTAAAGTCTTCTCAGAGAATCAAAATAAAACCAACCTAATAGGGTGTTCAGTCTAACTAAAACAAAGCAACAGCAGCATCCTTGTACACCAGAAGAGTAAAATAAAAAATTGACTAAATGCATGCAACATTCAGCTTTTTATTTGCATCAGTTAAAAGTCTAAAGCAATAATGAAATAAAGAAAATTTATCTTTCATTGCCTTTGCCCTATGGCTCACAGCAAGTGTGATAATGTCTTTCAGTGTGCATGACACTGCTTCTGCTCACTGTACATAACTACGGAGAATGATACCCATACTAAACTTTCTGTTGCTAATTCTAATAGGCTGGCTTGATTTCTACTTAACAATACCTATGCCTATATTTGTTATTACAGTTCCTCTTATTCAATCACTATCTAAGTCAACAGAGCGATCTTCTTCAAGACAGCTTGTGTTTATCACACTTCATGTACTTAAATCGTATGTCACCCAATTAAGTAAAGTCCAAGGAAATTCTTGATTGATTCTGAAGTTAACCATATGGTTAGCTAGCAAGTCAGCAGAAACTAAATTCATTACCAAATTCACTTTTATGTAATTATTATTAAATACTATTGTTTTAATGTTTGTTTTCTGTAGTCTTTGGTTGGCTTAAAATGGCAATGGTAATTTACTGGTCACTGTTTGTAATCTAACCAAAGCACACCAACATGTTGAAAAAGGGCACAAATCCCAAAATAGTTCAGAGAGATTCTTTTCTAACAGCTAGAGTGAAAGAAAGCATGACTATGACATTATGTCATCCTGTATCTTTTACAGAAACTCTAAGAAGTGAAACCAAGCTGTTCCTTACTTGCTGCCCCTTGCCACCAGAATAAGGAGAAGGGCAGGGAAAAAAATAAACTAAGATTTTTCACAACGACCCCTAACCACTTCTACTCACTTCTCTCTCTTGTACGAACAGGAAAAGCTCAAACCAAAGTAAAACAAAATTAAAGGAGTATTACTACAGTTGTAAAAGCAAACTCTTAGAAATGAGACTTTTCCTTCTCGGGCATCTGCATTTTGATGTATTCTATATTTGCATGATCATACACTATTTTTCCACAGCTCTTCTGCCTCACTGAGCAAGGAATGTGCTCTGGGTGGGAATGAGGATCACTTAGTGAAGGGTGCTGTCACTTATTAGACCCCTCTCATATTTCTGTCAGAAGTTGCAAAATGTGTAATTAGGAAAGCAGATGTTATCAGAAGGGCTTTTTTAATTAATTAAACTATTGCTATGTAGAAATGGATTCCAGATCCTATTATAGACTTCCTAGAGGATATTGCACATCCCCTAAAATGTATTTCTCACAGCTGGTACCGAGTGGTGTATTCCCTGTTTCTGGGGCCATGGAGCTGACTTGAGACTTTGTTGTCTATTTGAAGAATGATGAACAGTCGCAACTTCAAACAGTAAAGTGGCTGTAAGTAAGCTGTGTCATGAGCATATAAAGACCTATATGATGCTGATTTTCCCCCCAATAGGGGTCAGCATCTTAAATTGTGTACAGATCAGCGGATTCTTTTACTTTAGTGCCTATGCTTGATGGACACTGAGGATTTTAGGCTTAGCCTTGTAATAATATAACTGTCTGGATTTCTGACTCTTGCTGAAGTTTTTAACCTAAAGCTAGGTGCTTAAAATTCTCAGATTAATATTTGTATCTGTGAGGTAGGTAAAAGGGAAGCATTACCTTCTCGCCAGTTTGCATATGGATAGACAGACTCAACACTGATCTATAGATCCAGATAGAGTATATGTGGTGCTAGCACAAGAGCATGAGCTAGGTACCGAAATGTCAAGGTCTTATGGGGACAGTTTCCTGTGCAATGCTTTCAGAATCAAAGTAGCGGCACACATACTCGGCCACATGGGCAGAATCTATACTGCCCATGAAGAATCTATACTTGGATTGTGTGAAGAATCTATACTAGGATTCCTTGTGAATCCTTCTCTTTGCTTCTCGAGTTTCACCCAGCCCGATCCGTCTGTGCCAGCTCCTATGAAAAATATGGATAATAACCTCCTACCCCACAGGTGGGTTTTGAAATTAAATTAATAATAATGTGTGAAACTCGTACAATAGTGGTGAGTACCAGACAAAAGCTCTGGCAGGAAGTAATAACTATACTGAGTACAGACTTGGAACTGTGCACAGTCAAAAATGCCTTGGGCCACTCTTTGTGCCAGGATGATCCAACACAATATCAAAAAGCTGTTCGGTCATCCCAGCCTGCTCCTGTGGTCTGAATAAGGAAGGACCTGGAAAAAATAGTAAGGAATCACATAGCTAAAGACTGTAGCATATGATACGTAGAAAGCAACTAGCTAAAATTTACGTAGACAAACTTAATTCTAGTATTTGTAACTCCTGATCACTTCATTTTGGAACTCTAAATTTCTTCCACTGGATATTTTTATCTAATAGATAATGTATTGTTTTTAAATACAGAGGACTTTACTAGGTGGTGTACAGGAGCTTTATGGGAAAGCGTACAGTCAAGAAACAGTTTAGCAAAGAACTTAAAATATCTTTAAGCTCATGAGCAACAACTTTTTTCATGGGACTTCTCAATACTGCAACTTCAATATTTATTTCAATATATATTTAAGCAGCCTAATAACTGAAGCCTGAAGAAGAGCTGTTCCCTAGTGCACTGTTTTTTTCTAGCGCTGCTCATACTGAGAGAAGGCAAGAGATGTGAGTAGAAGAGGGAAATGGAAAAAGAGATTATTCATATTTTGCTGTGTACTTAAGCAAACAAAAAAAATCCCTTGGGTCAAAAAATAAAATCCAGAAATAATCAGTACACTGTAATGATCTTTGGGAATGCAAGAAATGGAACACAAGATGACAAGCAAAAAGACATGTTTTAAAAAACATTTTATAATCAAATATATAGTTTCAGCAGAATAAGTAATACTACATCTGTATTTCAGGGGTTGGATCTAAATGCAAGTGTATTTACATTCCAAATAAACCCAAATAAGAATAAATATTTTTAAAAAAATTGCAAAAAGTGTGCAATACTACTCGCACTTCATAACTATGTGAATCAGGGACCTACAGAAATATCTAATTCCATTTCTGGCTCTGAACTCCCTTAGTCTTGGGGATGCAAATCTGGATAGACACTCTTGATTACTACATAAAATTAGGCTATAAAAGAAATGTTTTATTTCTGGTTGCTCCCCTTCTTAACAAAAAAATTACTTCTATTTTTTTTATTATAGTGAAAAAGAAGGGGAACACAAATGACATGGAAACATAGCAGCTGGGTAAAATAGTAATAACATTCCTGTTTACTCTGAATAATTTGAACTGAGGCCTTGTGCTTTTCCTTTTTTTTTTTTTTTTATTTTAATAAATTAGAATAGCAGCAACATCAGGAGAAGCATGAGATTTTTTTTGGGGGAAAAAAAAGCTTCTCTTGATTTACCTGACATTTAATGTTTTTCTTTTACCTGCTTGCACAAAACAGAATTTTATACAGCTATGTTGTTTGTCTGTCATAGCACCCAGCATTCTGCTATGACTACAAAGGCAGCTGGGGGCTATCTGGATCTTGCAGAGCTTCCTTTGGCATGTGATCTATGCAGTATAGAAACATTAGGATTTGTAGGTTTTGAAAATACTATGTACATTTATGATGTTACATGTTAAATGTTAACAGACAGACATTACGTTTTGTTTGAAAGAAAAACAAAAGGTGACATATTGGATGCACCTAAAACAGAATAAAGCCAAATGTGCAGTAAAACCCCCAGTGTAAAACATGCATAAAAGAGGAATGAATGCAACGAAGAACCAGCCATGTTAATTGGTGTCTGTTGTCCTAAGCAGGCCTGTCCTTGAGCTTTCAGGATGTCACCTGTAGAAGACAACAGGGGGGACTTACACTATTTCAGATGCAGTAGTGGACAGTGTTGTGGTGTTGTGTCTCACAGACAGCACTTACTCATGCTCCCCAATTGCCATTTAGATTGCATAGCATACTCAGTCTGTAATCAGCTAGCAGAAGTTGCAAGTGGAATCATAACTAATTTCTAGCTGTTTTCATTCACTCTGGGTACAACCCTGTACATATTCCCACAGGTTCCATCTCTCCAATTAAAGCTACACAAGATGAAAGAGAAATCCCTGACCCTTCCTGTGTTCTGAGAAGCTGCATAAAAGCAAATAAAAAAAATTAATACTTTAAAATAATTTATATCTTTGAGAACTGGCAGAAGTGCTGTATCAGTCAAACACATCCAGGCTTTTACTCACTAGTCAGTGTAGTTCAAACCTGTTACATGTCAGATCCCACTTGAGCTGATACACGCTTATTGAGTTGTACAGCATCTGGATGGCATCACTGAATAAAAGTGGATATCATGCAGATTTGAGAGTTATTTGATGGTCAAAATTCTGGTATCTTATTTTTAAAAGGGACATAATACTTAAGTACTTTTTAACTAACCTGGTAAGCTGGCTAAAAATTAATGAAGAAATCAGAGTTCTGTCAGGGTTCCCTTCTTGCTCTGCACACCACCAGGATTATCAGGGCATGATGAATATAGGTAATCTTGCCTTTGCAAAGGAGAGTAGTTCAAAGCACATTGGACAGTGCTGCTCATATTCAAAATTCACCCTGCAGACTGTTTTTTTTATTGGCTGTTCTGGCTGTATTGGCTGAGGTGAAATCAGAAGGCCACTTACTGCCATTTGATTAAGGATGATCAAGTATGTTAAGTTTGACTTTGATAATATCTAATTCGTAAATAAATCTATCTACTTAATTTATCAAAGACCTGAACTATTTATCAAAACACCATTTTGGTAGCCATTATAAATTCTGCTCTTTAAGTATGTTCAATTAGTTCTGCAAGAGTGACTACTTCAGTATTGTCCATCTAATTTTTTAGCTTATTTTAAGTGATATCCACAGTAGTAGAATCCGTCCTATCATGGTAGCTAAGGTGATACTGTTCTTGTCTTTTTTAATTATTAGAGGTCTTTTAAGTTGTGCTGAGAAAGACTACAAGGATATTCAGTGCAGAATGTTACAAGACGGAAAGGTACAGAATCAAAGACTTGCCTGCAGGCACCAAGGCCCCTTGTTACAGCAGTTCTTTTGACTTGCACAATTAGAATACTTGTTTGAGCCTGATAAGATTTCAGTGCATATCACATGTATTTCTATTTTATATTTATACCCTGTGACAGCACTATTCACATGGAAAACACAGGGCTCATTTACTCATGTCCTAATATGAATAAGTTGGTTGATGTCTCTTGTGATAAACTGTTGTGCATTAAAATTCTTCCCCTTCTATAGGGTTATAATTATCCAATGAGAGAGGACACTGTGAGGATCTTTTGACATAGCAAGCATCTTATTTTCTTTAAGTATCCTCTAAGGAAAAAAAAAATCATTTTAAGGTGGAAAGACATAAGAGAGATAAACAAAGAAAAAAGTGAAGACATTCACATTAAGTTTAGACTTTCTCACCTTCTGAAAAGCACAGTATCTGCATATAAGATGACTTTGTTCTTCATATAGTAGATTTCAGTTATCTGAAAATACATGTTCTAGTAGCATGTTCAAAAAAGGATATAATAGTAAGTTTCTGTTAAAGCTAGAAGAATTCTATCAGGGTAAAGAAGAAAGGAAACAAAAGAAGATGTACATTGCTAGTATGTGGTGTCATTAGCTGTGGCAGGTCTTTAATTGTCACAGACAAGATGACAGAAGCTACTTATATCAGTTTTGTGGACTATTTACATACCAAAGACATTAGGACTCTTGAGTTTGTTTAAAAAAAATAAATCTCATTAATGAATTCTCAAGTTTTAGGCAGAAAGCATATCCTAACGCAATTTTGACCTAAGTCGGTGATGCATAAGTGAATTAAAACTACCTAAAAGAAAAACTGGGAAATCCCTTTAGGAGAGGAAACACCAGGGTAATGTAGAACAAGCTGCGATGGACATACCTGTTTTTTGCTTCTCTGTGTGCAGGAGCTGTGACAGAAGGTGGCATTTTCCTCTTTTGATGATAGAGTGGTTCAAAAAGGAATTGTGAGTGGAAAAATGTTAAAGCAACTTAGTGTTGTTACAGTCTGGTAGTTGCCTAAAATTGTTATGTTTCCACATTTATGTAATGTTCTAGCAACTGCAGTGATGCAAGGTAATGAATTTATGCAGGTGGGCCTGGAATTTTTGGAAAGATGTGGTAGAAGCAATATGCGAACATTAGAGGATGTGTAGTAAAGATTCCTGAAGATGGCTACAAAGCTTTTTTCTTCTGCTTAGGTAGCTCATATATACAATACGTATCTTTCTATTAAGAGACAGCCAGAATGCACAGAAGAGATGAGGGTACCATGAAAAAGATGAGCATTTTTCTTTGAACCTCAGACACTGGGATGCACAAAAGAAAGTGATGTTGGCAAGGAGAATGGGATGATAGGCTGGGGGGAAGGGAGCATCCAAATTCTACTATCCTTTTTAGGCAATAATCTACACAGCTTCAGGGAGAAACAAACTCTTGAAAAATAGATTCTACCATGGAAGAAGGCAGAGATGTGAACACAAGTGAACTGAAAGAACTGTGAAAAACTATGGAGGAACCAGAAACCAAGAAGTCGTAACCCCTGCAGATTTCAGAGATAATCTGTTACTGACATATAATCTTCATTACCTAAGGGGAGAATCTGAAAGCAATGCCACACACAGGGTGAATGTTCCAAAGTCTTCTGAGCTGCCTTTGAGACACTTTTACAAGGAAAACTTTGAGAGGCTCTTGGTGTCCTAGCCAAAGCTGTTACCACAACCACTGAAATAATGAAATCCATTTTATAATCTGTAGTTTACAGAGATAAAAGCAAAACAGTTTTCTATGGTAACATATTTGCATATATACTTACTTCTTAGATTATTCTTTTGCTTCTTATATGTGATCCAGCAAGATGCGCAACAAAATAATTATAAGAATGCTGGTGCCTGCATAAATTCCTATTTACTTAGAAGTCAGCAGGCAACCTCCAGATTCAAATTTACACATCCCTGAACACATGATGTGTGTTGAGGGATCAGAATCAAATCAAGGCTCTAAGTCGCAGTATCAGAAATGGCTGAACAAGCCAAGTCTGTTTATCCACGAAAGTTAGGAAGAATGTGTGTTACTAATCCAAAACTGAAAGAAACACTATAGAAAATAGATTTTGTTTGGGGGGAAAAGGAAGTTTTACATAATGTTATATTGTTTGCTGATGGAAAGCTACTTATTGTATAATTCTGATGTTTATACAGTGTGGCTTTATACTTCTGCAGTTGTCTTTTTAATAGGCTTTAAATGAATAAAATATGCTTTGCCACTACAGCACAGTGAAAGCTCCCTAAGTCATTATAGCCCTTAGAGAAATCTGAAAGAAAAACTGGATATGCAAGTTCTGTTTTATTTACAGTATAATTAAAGTAATTATTGTAGGTTACAGTAGTATACCTTTTATAATTCCGTAGCTGAAGTTAGATCTTGGATAAATAATAGCTATCCAGTGAACTGACTGGAGACATTATTTATTTTTACAAGCTATTGATAACCTTATAATTCACAAGAGAAGCAAAACCAGCAATTAGTTTGCAAAGGACCTCAATAAATAGTCTAAATAAATAATGTACTCAGGTACAGGCTCAGTGGATATTTCTTTTATATAATAATAATACTAATGCATGTTTCCATGTGCATATGCAAAACTACTTGATTTTTTAAATAGTGCTCTTACACAAGTCCATGTGTTTCTGTTTTTCATTTTTAAATCGAATAGATAACTTCTCCCTTGATGCACTTCTTTGTGTGTGTTTTTAATCACAAAAAGTTATTTTATATGTGCTTGTGCCATAGAAATAATTTTCTTCTTTCATTTGCCTCTTCTGAAATGATTTTATCTCTGCAACCAACAGAAACCTGGATTTTTTTCAAGTAAACATGTCCTTAGCATGAAACATACCCCCATATGATTGCAGTGAAATGACTCATATTTTTAGAGATAAGCCAAGATATGAAGGTTTTCAGTGTCTGACAATAACTTACAGAGCACTTGCTATGAAAAGTTAATTATTCTAATAGTTATCAAACTAGAATAAATGAAAGGTTGCAGTATTTCCCTAGCCCTGGGGAACCACTGCAACAATACAGTTGATACGGCTCTGGGCTGCCAGTGTATGTTGCTTTTTAGTGGAGGACCATTATACTCCAAAAAGCTTAAAATTCCACCTGATAAATGAAACAAATGAGATGGTTTTATAGAGGAAATTCTATAGTATTCAACTGAATTTTCCTAAAGACGAAGACACCAGCTGTTCTTTGGGTTGCAGAGAGGGCAACAAAAATGTAGATTAAAAAAATAAAAATATCATCAGTCTTTTTCACTGCCTCTATGGAAATGCTTCATCCTCTTTATTAGTTCTTATATTAAAATTTCAATGCTTCTCTGAATACTTGTTAAAATCTTTGATTGTAGCATCTAATGAGAATAGAAATAGAATATTTCTACATATTGTTCCGCTTTAAAAAATATGTAGCTATTAAAATTTGATAGAAAAAATGTTTCTTTGTTTTTTTAGAAAGTATTTTAGAAAACCTAGGATATAGGCATAACTGTTTTTATTTTGAACAGGTACTATTTAAAAATCAAAAAAGAGACTTCTGCCTTTGACTTGCTGAATGAAAAACATAAAAGCATATTAACCTTGAAATATCATTTTCCAGCCCCCATTTTTATCAACACTGTGGTCATTGTTTCCTTCTCTGGACCATATCTATAAAATTCTCCACTTGGAGGAAAGCAAACTGAATTTCTATTCAAAAGGTGTTCAAACACAGAAGCCTTGATAGAAATTGCATTGACTTCTTCAGTTCCTTTCTTTCAACTTAACCAAAAAATATTGTAGTCCAAGGACTTCTTTTCCAGGCCCTTGACAATTCAGTGCAAATTTGTGTTATCTTTTTTAAAGGAATGTCAAGGAGCCTTTTGTGTTTAAAAATGAGTTTTAATTTGATCCTGTTACTTATAAATCTTAATTAACTCATTTTTAGTCTTTTTATGATTTTTCTGCATTTACTAATTAGCATAAGTACAATAAACACAATTATATCCGTGTATTTATAGCCTACCTCTTGTTTCAGGGCCATCATCCTAGATAGGGTTACAGCAGTACAATCAGTAAAATCAAACCTAGGATTTCAGTTGTGTATCACAGGGGTTCCTGAATGGTATCTCTGACACTGCTATATTACTAAGTACATTCAGCCACTTTGTTTCAGCTTGTGCAAATGTCAAGCTGTCTCTGTTGAAGAATTTTTCCTCTGTTGTTATGGTTTTCTGAGAAAGATTTACTTTATCAGGACACAGGGACAACCAAAATACTGTGCAAACATAGTTCCTACTGAAATGCGTGGATCTCCCAATATGGATGGTTAAAAATTTAAAGAACTATTTAATAAATCCTGAAGATATGGATAAAACTTCCAATTATCCCTATCTTATTTAAATATCCACCTGGATATGTAGTATCATTGTCATCCTGAGAATGCAAATTGGTTCTATGCATCTCAACCCTCTTGTTAAGCATTAAAACTATGCCACGCATTTTCTGGCTGAGCACATATTTGACACTTGGCACCCGCAGATCTCCTTATGCATAATCTCTTCTAATGTCCATTTTTCACTTTCCCAAAATCTTAGTTTTACTTGTGTTTTAAAAATACTCCTTCTTCAGTGCTCTCAGATAAAAATTGCTTCTGTGGTCAAGGAACAACACAGAATCTATGTAGTCTATAAAACCTGGCCTAAAGTCTCACTCATATTCCACAGGCCCGGCAGCATTTTCATGTACTACCCACTCCTTCATTCCCATCTAAAATATCATCTGTATCATTATAAGCTTTAAATGTCTTTAAAGTTTACCTATTACACACCCTCAAATTTCACCGTATAGTAGGGACATCAATATGCAAGATTATTTACTAACAAGTAGCATTGTCTGGTTATTCATGAAGGGGAAGCACAAAATAAAATTTCAACACTGACAGCTGTAGCTTTGAAGGAGAAAAATCAGCATTGCAAAAATGAATTCCAATCATTCGTTATAATATTACATGTTATGTAAGAGTCTTCCAAGGAAGGCTGATCATGCATCCTGCTTCGAAGAGTGGAAGAAGAGCATGTGAACAGGGTGAACACACTGCAACACTATCCAAGAATATGTTCCCAGCCTTCTGCAAGTTACAACTCAGTGACCTCCCCTAACTGTTGATACTTTTCTTTCTCAAATTTGCCCAGCTGGTTTTTGAACCATATAAAATTTGAGTATCTAAAACAATCCATGGCAAGAAGTTCCACATAATATATAATAAATCTTCTGTATTATACTAGTAAAAGCTATTATACTTTTGTAATTTTTATTTGGAATGTACATCTGGGAAAGACTGCAGCTCTGCAGAACTATATGCATGTATACAAATATATATAAACTGCAAATAGCATACTGGACTGGGCTGGTGTGGGCAGTCCTTACTCATATAAACATTTCACTTTAGATTAAGATGCCTTAAATTAGCCTTGGGAAATCTATTCCATAAGTCATTTATGAAAGAAAGCACCTTCTAGTTCACCTCTGACCTTCATTCTTCCACGTACTGTAAAGTCAAAAGCAATAAATGACAGAACTATTCAGTTGGCTATTGCCTAGTTGTCTATTCAGTTAGATCTTTTTGACCTCCACTACTTCTGAAGAATAGCAGGTGAGAATTGCCAGATAACTTAAAAATATAATATGTAAAAAGCAAAAAAAAAAAAAACTCTCCAAATCCTTCTTGCCCTTTTCTTTTATACTACATAAGACTGTTGTTGATTTAATTCCTCTTAGAAATACAGCATTCTATTTAAAGCCACTTGTGCTGCTTGACCATAGGCTGAAAACTGAAACAGTTCATGAACAATTTAGAAAATGTTCTATGCTGCAAAAGATAAATGTTTAACCCGCCACTCTTCCAAATAAAAGCAAAGAACAGACCCTTTGAATAATAGTGAATTTACCAATTGCTGGAGAAGCTGAGAGACATATACTACAAACGACCTGAGATATACTACAAACAACCATTCTTGGTTTTTAGATAGTACTACCTTTCTTATTAAGTGGTGGAGAGAAATGTTGGCAGGGAATATTCTACTAGCAGATGGTACTTAAGTTGGAATTAAATACTGCAACAGTATCACATTTGGACACCATTCAAGAATGAATGCTTCCATACAAGAAATGACTAAGTAAGCCAGGACTTCTCAGGCTGGAAAAGAGATGACTGAGTGGGAATGTGATAGAAATTCATAGGCATGGATAGAGATTAATTGTTCAATTTCTTTTCTAATAAAAAAGTAGAGGGTATCAAATGAAGCTAGCAGGCATCGTGTTCAACATTTAAAATTAGCGTGTAGGTGAGGGTTACTAAATGCAAAACAGACACGTCTGGCTCCGGAAGTCTGGAAAGATGTAAATTTTGTCATGGCCTAATGTTAGAAAAAGGATAGAGTTTGCAGAAAATAAGGCACTTAGGGAACTTCAGCAGAATCACATCAAATGAAAATACTGTCATCATGCTTAGAAATGCCATATTGAGTAAACTGTGTTCTGTGCAGTTCTAAAAAGCTATTTTATGTTTGAATTATTAATGTCAAGCAGTATTTTTGTGTTACAGCTCTATGACTTTAGATTTGTTTAATTCTGTTGCTGATTCTGATTGCTCAGATTAAATTAGACTCAAGGCAAAAGTGGTATGTACCTGCAGAATGTAGGATCTGGCACCATTATTCACCATTTGCGATGCAAATGATCACACTGTACATACTAACCCTATTTATCATTTAAATGAAGACTTTTCATAATCATTTATCACATAAGTTCTTCACAGACGTTAAGTATTTTTTCCCATTCCCTCATTACATGTTCTTCAAGTTTAGTTTACACATTTTTGCACTACTAATACTTTTGCTTTATCTGAATTGTGCTGTATTATTACCCTGAATAATCAAGAATTGACTAAACTCTACTGCAACTTATATCTAAACATAAGAAGCCTGAGAATAATAATGGTGCTTTTCTATCTTATTTCAAAAGAAATACAGACACTCCCAATCACCCTTGAAAACCATATTTTGAAGAAATTGTACTGCTGTAAATTATTTTTTGCTACACATTTGACATGTGCTTTATGAGTAGGCTTGGGTCCTGAATTTCGTTTGACTTTGCATTAATTTATTTTCTGTAAGTCGCAAGTTAAACCTGTTTGAAGAACCCATGAATAAAAACACTTTCACTACCACTTGTTCTGTGATGTAGGTGATGGAGCTAAAACATTCACACTAAAACTATAGTTTAGTTTGCTGTTGTCCTTAATTGTCTGAACAGGCAGATCAGTAACACTAAGTTTTTGCACAAATACAGGAATGCAATTCCATTTTGTTAGTAGCAATCAAATTCTGCCTTTTACTGAGCAACACCAGAGCAAATTCTAAAAATTCTACCAGCTGCATTTTTGTGACAGAACAGAACTTGGCCAGGTGTTGAATAAAATTGCATCTTTGGGCCATGCGACCAACGTGTAAGCATCTCCTTCTATGGAATTCCATTGGCATGTTTCTAAAACTGTTCATCTTTCACTGAAGTTTACAAGGTGCAGATGGAAATGAAGATAAATTCATCCTAGAAATTTCATAGCATAGAGAAGACTCATACAAATAAGTTCAGAGATAAAGGAAAACAAGTAAATTCTTTGTTAACTATGTTCTTAATGAAATATTTATTCAATATCATCATAGGCGAACTTACATGGAAACACATTTCCTACCACACATGCCAGTGTTTCATTTAGTGTACTTTGTTGTGACCTATGGCAATGCTGAAGCAGCTTAACATTATGAAAACTGATTTATTTCAGGATCAGGCAATTTATATAGAAACTAACCTTGCTACGCAGGTAAAAGTACTTGCCCTTGGCTATTACTTAGCCTGACCACAGGGCTTTCTGGAAACAGCAAAAGCTTTATAAGTGTCAGCTCATGGCTAAATCAATGTTTATGCATGATGTACCTTTGAATAGCAAACACTTGCTGCCTGCAAGCTAAACAATGTTTTTATCTGTTTGCCTATTTCTGGTCCTTCAACCACAGCACAGGGTGTTGCAAATCGCATTTAGTAACAATTATCTGTTGGAATTTCATGAAGAGGAAAGTAGCATGATTAATGAAAAGTGACACACAGAGATTGCTTTGCTATGTTAGTCTCCTTGGTGAACCGGCGACTCTGTTGAACTGAAGCCTGACCTTTGTTACTTTTAACGAGGTCATCGTGAATGCTAAATGCTTGAAAGATTAGCCACTACAAATGTTCCAGTATTACTTAATGATGCTGCCACTAATGAACTGCAGGTAGCCAATTAAATATAATGATACAGTTTTCACCTCTGAAACAAAGGTTGAATAAAAACCAAAAAAATGCGATGTTTTCTGTCAAGGTGTTTAAAACACAACCTCGGAACTCTTATTAGAGCATGTTTTCCTCACACATAGGTAATTAAGAGTCTAAATTTGGATAAGCCAAAGAGTCCAGGCTTGAAGGAACTGTGTACCCAACTCACCACTGGATCATTGCTCCATAGCTGTAATGTTTACATCTCATTTTCATCCCCATGCAGCAGAGTGGCTCAACATCCTGCACTTTGCTGTAAAGGTGTGCGGTGTTATTATAAGCCCTGAAGTTTTCAAAGTACCTTTATTGTCACTGAACTAGCATCAGGCCACTTGTAGCAAAGCAGTGTAAATGTGAGGCAAGCCTGAAGGTAAATAGCTGTAAAATAAAACCACTAGCAGCGTTAAACATATTCTCTGTTACAGTATTGACTCACATTAGCTACCCATTAGTGTAGGTAAATGTGACCAATGAAACTGAGAACGGAAGCTTGAAATCAGACCTTGAAGTTACAGTTGACTGAAAAAACATCAACACAGACATGAGGAAAAATAAAATAAAAAAAAAACAGTTTCAAGATTATTCATAATTGCTTTCACACCTGTTAATGTGTCTTTGATCCCCATGGGAGCTGCATTTGATCATTTCATCAGGTAGAGAATCCATCACCTTTCTTAAACTGACAAAATAACTCTCCTGCCATGAATTTTTATTAAATATAAAACTGTGAAGACATAACACCACAAATGGAAGAATGCAAAGTATGTGAGTGGCCATTTCAAATAGAACACTGTTTGCTGTAAAGGTGCATATAAATTTATGGGTTTGTTCTACCAGAATCCATATAAATATATGCGGTATACTGCAGGTTCAGTGAAGTTCATCACATTGTGCATAAAATGCAGGACAAAATCTAGTCAAAAAAGTATGTCCAATAAAACTCCCTGCAATACAGAAAACCACATACCTTATTTGTACTATCCCCTAATGATTCCTCTCTACTTTGCAAAGAGGAACAACCCTGCCATTGTCTGTAATGCGTCCACAAATTACCAGGATGGGAGTAGGGGTGGCACAGATTCCAAGCCAGTAATATTTCCAGCGGCACTAATTAAATAGCGTATGTGAAAGTCACAGATCTGAGACTGTAGCACTGGTCCCATCCCAGACAGAGCTGAGGAATTTGTTTCCATTAATCTCAAGGTTAAGAGATGGAGCCATTCAGAAGAACAAACGCTGTATTTATATCACAATCCTGTGCTGTAAGAAACAGCTCCTCTCTGCTTTCAGTAGCAGAGCAAAGAACTAAAAGTAGATATTATGGTTTATGTACGAAGATGGTATGTAGGAACGTATATACGAATGTAATTATGGTATGCAGAAAGATCACACTGTAATTATCTTTCATACCAGAAAACAACGTAAGACTGAACATGTTACATCCAGAGTTTGCTCTGCATCCATGCAGTATTTACTGTTGTATGGAAGATATATCAAGACAATATTACATAGAGCTAAACAAAGCGAGAAAGCAAATGCAGAATTAGAAACATTACATATGGCAAGAGAGCAAAATTAGTTTTTTTCCACGAGGCATCAAAACTAGGATATTAAATAACAAAATTTTACTTTTACTTTTGTATAGAAACTTTTATATCTTTTTATAAGCACTAAATTTACTGTAAATTAGAATAAATCTTTTTTTATTAACCTGTGAAAAGACAAATGATTATGTGAGACTTCTATTCAACAAAATGATTAAAAAATAAAATAGAAGACTTCTTATAAATGCTTGTAAAATGTCTGGATAAATTCATTAGCAAATGTTGCACATGAAGATTCTGAGGTTTTTAGTATTTAACTAGATTAAAAGTAGATTTACTCCATAAAATTTCATCTCGAGTTATTTGACTTGTAGGAAAAAAAGGGAGATGGCAAATTTGGAATTATTTACCCAAACTTTGATGTTGGCCCAGGGTTCAGAGAAGCAAGAAAGCATGTAACTCTTGCACTTCCCACCTTAGGGCAGACAGGAACCGAGGTAATCAGAAGAACAGATAGAGCCTGATTTTACGTTTTCCTGCACCAGCACAGGAGAACCGCTACATGGGGTTCTCCTAATTTGCCTTCCTAAAGGCCTGCAGCAATTCATTCAAGTTTTAGGGAAAGTTTTGGTCTTTGAATCGTAATTCAAACAGAGAAACAGCTCTTGGGGCTCTTATGTCTGGAAGTCCTTTATGTTCAGACTGTGCCTAAAATTAAAATAAAAAATAAGCAGCTACAAAGCTGTGGAGTTCAAGCTCTCTGACTTTTAAACCTTAGTTTCTGAATGTACATCTAGGTTATCTCTCTCTTTTCTAATAATTAAACTCCAGTCTTTATTTAATTGGAAATAAAAGCACAACATATCCATGTTTTAGTTCATACTCGCATGTGTATTAGCATTTTGTACTACACAGGTAAAATTATTGAACCCCCTTCCCTTTCAAACCTAGCAAAAAAGAACACCAGACTACTAGAAATATCAATGACCAGGTATCAGGGGCACACATTATCGTAGTTTGTTGTTACCTTTAGCTCATAACCATTATAAACTTTAAGTAAAAACTGATAAATGGGCTATTTCATCCTAAATATGCCTCTTCTAAAGTACATGAATATTTGAAAGCAAATTATAATGGTAACAGCTTTGGAACTTTAACATTACTGGCTGCTGCTGAAAGTCTATTAAGATACCTTTTTGCATACTGAAATGTTGGAGTGGAAAAGCATGATCTATAATAAAAACTAACTGCGTATAATAAACACTTAGTCAACAATTACTCTTTTTGGAGGACTGCTTGAATACTTTTATTTGAGAAAATTTTACATTGTTGATTATAACTGTGATATCTTACCTCTTAGTACATTTTACAATTTGCACATAATGGTTCCAAAGGAACTTGTAAATGACAGTAAATCATAAAATTCATTTTGCTTTGCATCAGTTCATTCATCCATGCTCCAACTAATCACCTCATTTCAAAATTCAATAAGCCTAAATACCTGGATTTATGATGCTTTGTCAAAATTAACAAGGGAATATCAACAATGTAGAATTAGAAGTCTATTGCAACTTAAAGACAAGCACCTAGTTGAAAACAATTAAAAAGACTCTGCAGCAATAATTATATCCACAGTGTTAGCAAATAAAATAAATTAAAACTGATTTTATTTCTGCTTTGGGAGATTGCAGGAAACACTAAAAAGCTTTAATTTAGTCACTTAAAACAATGAAGTTGTTTTGAAGTAAAACTTTAAAGAGAATGAATTGAGCTTGGAGTACTAAGTACGCTAAATTGCACATAAAATGTGCATGTAGACGTATTTTTAGAAGTACACTATTCCTATTTATTATTCCATAGCTACAATGGATCAGAAGGCTTTTATTTTGATAGACAACATTTTGGTTATAAATAATCTCCTGTAATATTATACCTAAGAGAACGAGTCATCCTATTATATCAACATGGAAAAATAAAAGTGCAACTAATATTTCAAAAAGATAGTAGCAGTAGCATTTATAAAACATGTTGTCTTTATTAAGACTCAATAGTTTAGAATCCATTGTTTCTACATCAATTACTTGCAGCATAAATATTGGTATTTTTTTAAGACATGACTGTAGGGCACACTATAGCTTGCTTACAAGCTGTACAAGTTCTGGAGACTTGCATTTATGTTCAGTATTAAAAAGGAGCTTTAGTTTCATTTGTGGAAATAATTGTGACAAATACAAGTATTTTCTTGAATTATTTGGCATCTGTTTTTCAGATTCTGTATTGCAATGATTGCATTTAGGATGTAACTAATCTATAGGCAAAACTGCAAGCAAAGGAAAGAAATGTGCTATTAGGAGTGTATAGCTTTTATGCAATAAGCAGAATTAAAAAGAATGAGCCTGTGATATTATTTCTTTTGAAAGGATTTAAAAAGCACAAAATTGTTACAGTTAAAAAAAAAAAAATCTACAGTCCTCTGTTTCCTCTTTAATTATGTTCTTAGAAGTAATCAGATGCAAAACAAGTAATGGTAAAAAGACACTATGCCATGCTGAATATTTTATCTCTTATTCCTGTAACTGTCAATCCACAAAAGGCTGGTTTTTATACAGCACATGAATCACAAGATCTAGTACCTTCTTGGTGATTCATGTTAGCACTGTTCTGATTTATTGGTAAATTATTTCCTTTCTCTTTCACAGATATTTTGTCTTCCTTTTTCTGATTAACTTCTCTGAATCTGAATGAGCAATATTCTTTAAATGAGTATGTATATAGCCAAATACACATGTTAACAAAGTATTCTCAGAAACACAATTAGTAGTTTAAAACCTTGCGTACAGTTCAATTACATCTTTCTGCTTCCCTTACTGAATGTGATTTTTTTCTAACCAGCCATAAACAATATCTATTATTTCCTAATATCCTGTTCTATCTCCATCTAACCAACTGTATCCTAACCTGAGTTTTTTACCTTCTGAATATGAAGAATGGAGACATTAAAGTGCTCTAATGAGATCTATCAAACACTTCAATACTGCTTTTGAGAATATCTGTGAAAACGTCTCGGTGCATAAGGTACTAGTGTTAATCATCAAATTTCAGATTCTGATAAGAGATGACATTTATATCAGGGCTTCTGTCAGGTTCTTGTACATCACACCAAGGTTCTAGTCTTGCTGTCCCAATACAGACACTTGTGAAAACACCAGAAATTGTACGTATGATGCATATTTTAATAATAAAGGTTTTTCCTGTGCTCATATTTAAATCCCCTTTGGTTAATTATATTGATCATTGTGAAAAGATCACTCAAAGTAATTTAAACTAACTTTTTAGTGCAAGAAAAGATACACTAACATTCAGGCTGGTATTTATACGTATGCAGACATATGCAAAAAATGGAAACACCTTTTGGTATTTTTAAAATTGAACCATCTGTCCTATGTTTGGAAGGAAAAAAAACCCATATTTTGATCTTCTTTATCATTCTTGAATGATAAAAAATACACTCTATATTTCTTTGATGCAATGGGTGAAAATTGATATTTAAGCATGGAAATATTTAAATGACTGTTAAATAATGCTAAATCATCTTGAAAAGACAATATCATTTTTTGCATAATTGAATTCAAATGAGAGCCAAACGTAGTTTCTGAAAGCATACTCATGAACATTTTTAGAACCAGTGTACTCTGCCCACGTCTTCAGGAATGTGTACAAATACTGTTATAAACATTTAATATTTTTAAAATTCTGAAGTCCTAAATTCCAAGTAGGTAGGCAAGAAGCTTTATCTCCTACAATAATTGGCTTTAAACTGAAGGACTGAGATTGGCAATCTGATTGAAGTGTGGTTATTTCTGGTGATGAAGCAATGTCCTAAAGAACATAACTTGACTTGTAAATATCCTCTGGAACAGAAAAGGCAAGGAATTGAGAGTAAAAATGTGGTTTTTCTTAAAAAAAAAATTCCAGCTGTTATACAATCATCAAGAGATGGTAAAGCTGGAACTCCTTTTATTCCACAGGAACCTTTCAGTGCATTCTCAACGTTAATTTCAGTTTCTGAGCATAACGTTAAGATGTTTTATACTAGAAAATGCATGTGATTAAGAAATGGCTAGCAACATAAACAACATGTGCATGGGAACGGCAGCATTCTTATTTCATTGTTCAAAGGCAGCTTGCTCTACCACACAGCTGGATGTACTCTACTATGGCACATATCGTTGAGCCATTGATGGAGAGAGGCCAAGAAGGATTCAGGGTTGTGAAAAGGAGAAGTGGCTTGGAAACAGAAATGATAATCCTTGTGTTTTTCAGAAACTGTCCAGCAACTTCATTCTCCTGTGATCTCCTGCTCAGTGGCTGATGACGTGCTTTTAAATCCCGAGTGCTGCAGTTTCTTCTGACTGCACACATACACACATTGTCACAGGTCCCTCCATCAGAAAAAGAAGTGTTATTCCATTGTCCATTTTACAACAGGAAATGCTGAAGTCAAGATGCTCAGTGGACCAAGGTGACATTTATGGGTCAAGATGCACATTCAAATGCAAGCTGATTTTCACAGCAGGGATGTGAGACACAATGACACCTATAAGCAAACCCCTAAGCACTGGTTCTGAACAAGTTTTTTTTTTCTTTTTTTTTTCTTTTTTTTTTCTTTTTTTTTTTTTCTTTTCCATTGTATACAGCATATCAGTTGGTTTCTCTCAGGAGAAAATAACTTAACTTTGGGGGATTTCAGTAACATGAAAAGAGAAAAGAAGGTTTTGGATTTCTATCATCCACTTGAAAAAAAGTCCTGAAATTTTACTTGTCTTATTTGCACTGTTAAGACAAGCTGCACAGAAGAGTCAGTCACTTTGTGACCCAGCTTGTGAGATCTCTGCCACTTGGCTGTTAAGTCTGAGTCTTGCTGCTTGGTCCTTTCCAGAGGATGAATTTATCTGATCACCTCATGTTTGTATAACAGATAGACTACTGGTGACACTCTCCGTGAAAGTCTTGGTCCTTAGCTAATATAGTTTTTTGCAAATCAGGGGATCAGAGAACAGGGACAAATAGTTGTCTTGAAGAAATCTTTTATTTTTTTTTTTCAAAAGAATTCTATGGGAATTTTAGGAAAAGAAAATAAAGGACCAAAAAGTTCAAAGCCTTGGTAGTGAAGGAGAAAAAGGTCTCTACCTTCACTTTTTGATAAATTGTTTTAATAGGGTGTTTTCTCTATTAAAAAAAAAAGTGTAAGCATTCAATGAATATTAATTTTTAATTATATAAAAACACTTACTAGCACGTGGAACTGATTAATTTTATTGTACTGGAAAAGTGATTTAGGAAATACTTCTGTCTTTATCCTATCAGGAACATAACTTGTGTTTAACTCATCTCACATTAGGACTAGTCTCCCTGGAACTGATTTTGGAATCAAGGGCTTTAGTGTGCCTGACTAACTGAGGAACCTACATGTCACTTTTCAGAAGTCCTGTAGGAAATGAGGACCTTCATTTTCTCACAGGCTTTCTATGAACCCTAGGCACTTTCAATAAGTGTTAGATGCTTAAAGCTTTCCTAAAATTTAGAATTTTTAACCTTTAATATCTGGCATAAATTCAAGCTATACTAATAAATACAAAACCCTTATGAATTTTACTTTTCTATTAAATTACTACCTTCCTTTTCTCCTCCTACATATTATTTTTCAATACACATATATTTGGTTTATGATGACAATGTTTTCACTTTCATTTTTTTTCTGATACAGAAGCAGAAGTCTGAGCAGCTTAGTTTCTAAATAATATTTTATAGCTTTTGATAATCTTACGAGGTTTTCTATTATCTTTTCTTATTTGACTCTGTAAAGCCACATTTTTTTCTTTGAAAATATTGAAATCTATGCAAATAATCATTCTGTGAGCATTATACATCATTTTGTCATCACTACTGAAACCATGTTTGGTTTTTAGTGCATTAATCAAGCAGCATGGAGGGAAATAAACCTCACTTTCGTGAGTATCTGAATGTGGAACATAGTAGCATACTTCTAAAAAAACATGAACATAATCTTTACTATGTTCAGGAAAACCAATGCAGTAAAGAAAAAAATGACCAACCTAACTCAATTTAAAAACTCAAAACTCAGAAAATATAATTTATATCTTTGTTGCAAGGATATTACTCAAAACTAGTGCCACTTGCTGTATTAGAGTATTTTTTCTCCCGACAAGAGATGTTAATTAATAAGAAACTCAAATGAAGATCTCATTTTAAGAGGGTGATATCATTATTTTCCCTAGAGAAATCTTACAGAATATGTCAGCTCTCTTTTTAAAATTATTGCATCAGGAAATAAGGGATAATTATGTTGGCAGCATGTTTCTTTTTTCTTTTAGGTCAAGCAAGATGTCATGTGGGAGGTATTGCCAAACAAATTCCATGATGAATTAGATGATGTAGTATGTATGAAATCTAAAGAATCTTCCACATATATAAGAAGTCCAAACATCTCTACTTCAATTACATGTAAACTGGAAAGGCGAGGGGGGGGGGGGGGGGGGGAAGTTCTTTGTATATACACTTATTCAGTAAAAACAAATCCAGTGCAGCACTGGCAAGTTCACAGACATTATGGGAACATTTTTAGCGGAACAATACTGGTCATTTGGAGCTGGGCTGCCAACTTTTCTGCATAATGCTTATTGGTATTTGAGTCATTTCACCACTTGGCATCAACTAAGTTCAAAAGCCTGTTTGTAACAGTAGTCTTTATTGTACTGAGGCTGCACAGAACAGCAAAACTAGTTTGCCCTCACACAGCAAAGGGCAGAGTGACTCAGAAGAATATGCAAAGTGATACTACTTGGTTGATTTTCATTTGTCTCCGAAACAAAAACTCTCAATCACTAAAATGTCATGACAAGTCAGACAAATGGTAGCAATTCCCTCAAAACTATGTTTTAAAAGTTAAACCTCATCTGAGAAAGGCCCACTAACAGATGCGGAAATGTTTATAGGATTTGGACTGGGCTTTGTATGACATGTTCAACCTATTAAAAAAAAAAGAAACCAAAACATTCTGTAGAAAACAACTGAATTTATAAAAAGAGAGTGATCTTGTAAATTAATACAGGTGGTATGATCACAAAATGCTGAAAGCTATGTCCTCATAGATACATTTCATCTTGCTTCTTGTACACAGATATTGGATTGGTCAACTTCCATACATTTTGTGAACACCAACATTTGTTTTATTCACTGTTTTTGGGTTTTTTTAATAGTGGATGGATTTAATTATAAAATATTAATCCTTTTCATAGGGATTAAAAACTGTTCCAGCTTCAGTGTAATGAAAATACAGTCTGATTTCCAGAAAAAATCTATGGATCTTCCTCCAAATCTGCAAAGCATCCAGGAGAGTAAAGGGAATGGAGGATAAGATTCCACCCTTACACTACATTAGTATTTGCAAGAGTACATGATGCAGACAGAAGTATTTTTGCCTTAATGCCTACCAGGTCCTCCTCAAAATATGAAACATAACTCATATATTTAAAAAAATCTGTAATTTTTTATACCATCATTCAAACTCCTAGGTTTGTACAGTGGCAAAGTCGGGGTCAGATTCTAAGCACTCGTGCACTCTTCAGCTAAGCCAACGGAGTTACTCTTTGCTTTTATGTTGGGGATCAGCACTGGACCAAAGCAAATGTAGCAAAGGAGTAGTTCCTTTGTTTTAACATAAGACCTTTTAGTACAATTGTAACATAGATAAATGTATTTGCAAGCAGACAAACAAACTTAGAGCTCCGCTATAGAAGTAGGGCTTTTTTGGTTTTACAAACTGATGACAATTGATAAACTTGAGTTACAAGAGCTATCCATCACCTGCAAGCATGCTAGACTTCCAGCCTGTTTCTGATCCATTCCATTAGATATTTCTCAATTTTGAAGTCCTATAGAAAAGCGAATTATTTTGTTCATTATACTTTCTGAAAAAGTACATAATTTTTCAAACCTATTGTTGTAGCATTTTAAGATAGAAAGCATTCAGAATAGCTGTGTGAGATCTTTTTCAATAGTACCAACATATTGTTTGTATCTGGTCTCGTGAGATACTCTTTAATGGGATCCATGTCTATGAGGGATAAGAATTGGACCAGTTTTTGTTTTTAATAAATATATTTATGTCATTTATTTCAGCAGTCTGAAGGTTCCAAAAAATAGCTCTTGGTAGAGCCTTTACTAGTAGAGAGTGACAGATTGGAAAGGGGTACAGGGAGAGCCAAATCTGCAAGGTTACACCATTATAGAATAGACTGCATTGGACTAGCTCATCTACCTGCTTTTGCTTTCCTCAAGACAGATTTCTTCAAATAGGATCTGGAAAAAATACCTAGACTCCACAGAGGATGCAGATACATGGCTTTTATTGCCTAGCTTCCGAGACAGATTAAAAAAGCTCAGTACCAAAGGAGTATTAGAAACTTCTGCAATCACCCTCTTGAGCAAAGCGAGGAGGAGGTAAAGAAAATGCTGCCAACCACCTGGGTGTGTTGGAAATCAGGACAGGCTTTGGTACCTGATCTGGGGCCTGACTAGCACATTCGTTCTGCAGAACAAGATCCAAACCTCCAGCAGGAGATCTGAAAGAGAACGCAGCAGGATGGAAAGTGAGAGGGGGCAGCAGGAGCAGGGCTACGTTCCCAAGCCAGGTGGCTGCAAGGAAGCTGGCCATCACCTCATTCGCCGGTGCAGTCCCATGGCTGGAGGCAGGCGGGCAGAGTACCCAGGTGGAGGCAGTGGGGCTGACAAGTGTTAGCCAGGACAGGGGAATAAGCCATGTCCAAGACTGGTGTGGGAAATCAAAGTGCTCGGGGATGGGATGAGGGGCAGACAGGTCTGTGGCAGCGTTGGGGCAGGGACAAGGGCTCCAGCTGGGCTGAAATGACATCCTGGGCCTGTGGGCAGGGTGGGGGAGGCTGGGCAGGGACAGTAAGGCTGTCAGTGCCTGCAGGGTCCTGACAGGAAGTTGTTTTTAAAAAGTACGGAAAAGAAGTTAGGGTGCCACTTGATGCAATGTATTTGTTACAGCACCCCCAGGAGATAGGGGGTCTGAATTCAACGCTTTCCTCATCCTAAGATTAGTGGAACAAGAGCAGAAGCAGTATCTCGTCCTGGCAAGGGAAGGGCTACAGGTGTGGTTCTGAGGCATCAGTGTCAATAGGTAGGAATCAGCAATTTTCCAGTCCTGTTTCCCAAAGCTGGGTTTTTTTGGTGGTGGTGGTGTTAATTTCTTTTTTACAGTCAGGGAGTAATAAAACCAGTCAGAGAGATGCCTAATGATTTCTGGTGTTCCCAGATGTAGGCAGCAGATGAGGGGAGGAACTTCATAGTAAGTTTAGGCTCAGCAGTAGGGCTGAGGCAGAACCAAACACTGAATCAAGTCCCAAATCTACAAATAGAGAGGAATGAAATTAAGAGAAAATGACACCACCATTAGCGCAAGAAGAATTCCAGAAGCAAGAGGTGTAGGAAGTAGCTGGGGTGACCAGCGGGTTCTCATTCCATGCCTTGCCCGTGATGGCTCCCTCCCTCAAGTCCCTGTAGAGCAGTAACATCCCGGAAGAAAGCAAATGGACATGCAGACGGCAAACATCATGCTGCCACACACTGCGTTAATCTCTTGTGGCATTGCTAACAAACAGGGTGGTAAGTGGCATCTGCTTGTATCCACCTTATTTCAGATGACCTGCTGTATTGGTGTTATCAGCAGATCACTGCATACAAATTGTGATGGACAAATTTTAGTCAAATCATGATGTGAGTGACATGTCATAGCCCAACCCCATTAGTGCAAGAAAGTATTTCTTTTCTAGGAGCAGCATCTGGGTTACATTTAGAGAAAGACAAGCTGTGTATTACTATTATTAGACTTAATGATTCGGAAACTGTAAACTACAAAACTAATGAAAGAAAGGGTACATGTGCGTGCAAGCATGCTTGCCATGTAAGTGGTTTTTGAGACAGGTAGGAAAATGTGCTTGATTTGCGGACTTACGACTACTCACCAGGATGTCACTTAGTTTCCATCTAACCTGCACATAGCCAATATTGTCTTGTATTTAAAACAGTACATTTTTGGCAGAACTATAAACAAACTTAGGAACACTGGCTAATGGGCATTTCTATTTGTAAACAACTTATTCAGCAAGATGAATACATTTATCTACTAAAGGAAGGTTCTACTAATGTATCAGGTATATTTTATCTGTGCTTATTTTATTTTACACCTCATTGTGTATGTCTGGTTTAGGCTGTAAACTCCCAGAAGCAATACCAAGCTCCCTTTTCTCACCCTTACACCTCTTCTTCCCCCCCCTCCCCCCCATTTCTGCTTTGTACTGTGCTGTGTGAACTGAAAATGCTTGGAAATATAAGAACCGAATAACCTTCTGATCTGGATAGCAAGCACAGTAGCTGGGGAATTAAATGGTTTGTGTAAGACTACACCAAGGAAAAGCAGTGTGTTACTTCAGAAAGACTAAGGTGAGCATCCTCAATAACTGCAGTGAAAGTATGATTACTTACAGAAGTCACCACAATATTTTATTTATACCCTATTCTGATTATCATTTTAGTCTCTGATTTATGCACCACTACTATGAAAAAAAAAAAACAAATTAAACTTACATGCTTTATTTTTCTACCAGTTTGCACAAACCTTTCCTTGTTACAACATTAGCAATTTGTATTGCCACTCAGGGCCCTGTACAAACTGTATTAATTTTTCTTGCGACGCACTTTGGACAAAAGTGTGCCTATCTCCTGGCACAATTTCCTGGCATCTTCCCTGTCAGATAAGGAACAGCAAGACAACGGCTCTGGGATACATTTGCTTCTGAAAGGTCTACCTTCCAAGAACTGCTAAGAAAGGACGCAGGAGAGCTCAGAAAGTTTCGCCTGCACACAAAAAGTATTTGAACTTTCACAGAACTGCGGCTCCTTAATCTAAGGCTTATAGGGAATTTACAAAGGGCACATTCCCTTCTGGACATGCCTGTAATTCCCATTATCATCAATGGGGGTTATAAGCAAGTTGTAACAAAGAATAAACCCTTGTGTGTTAGCACTGCCCCTGTTTAACAGTGTCTAAATCAATACCAATGATTTGACAGGTTTACTTTCTGTATATTCTGACTCATTTGAAATTCAGTTTGCACTTAACTAATGAAAGAGTACATTTTAATCCTCCTAATGAAAGGATATAGAACAGCCATTGGAGCCCGAGCCAAAACCGACAAAGTCAATGGGAAACTTTCACTCGACTTTAGAGAACTTTGGATTGGTCCCTTAATGAATAACACATAGTTCAGCCCCGCTAAAGAGAAAAAGATCGCCCACAGAATGCAATGCTATTCTGATGCTTAACCTGGCAAAACACAGCTGCTGCTTTAAAAGGAAATTTTCCATATTCCCTGTTCCAGACTTCAGAAAACATAGCTAACAATATACAGTACACTGGAGTTTAAAAAACCAACATATATGTGGGAGAGGGAAAAAATACCAAAGGAACTTAAAAACGTTACTGTTCCTTTTTGATGTCCTGGGCCCAACATGTTTCTCTGAACACAAGCCCTATTAAATTTCTGAAAAAATACAGTATGCATCAGGCTGGAATAGGAAAAAAAAGACCATGGAACAGACAACTATCCCCTATTTGTACAGGGAACGTGGAATTTTATTCCTGATACAACTCATTTTCCAAACTGTCTTGGAAAAGATGAGACACAGAGGAATGTGTCCACACATGAGATCAGGAAGTTAGAACAGATTTACAATATAAAGTCTCTTCTGCTGCCTCAAGAGGAAATCCCTGTCTTTTTGGATGTCAATAAATACAGCTATTACAGGCAGTACAGTGGCTAAAATATTCTTAATAGGATTCTCCCCCAAGGAAACATGAACGCTGAACTCCCAAACAATTTCCTATCTGAGTTTAGTCACGGATGCAAAGATGATCTGACAATCTCAGTGTAATATGGGGCAGGTTTCCATTCACCTTGCATAAAAACGTACACAAATTCTATACAGACGTATTTGTAACTAGACACCTTGACATCATCTGGAGTACATGCAGCACCTCTGAAGCTTCAGTAGTAATCATACTTCTTTTTAAGCACTGATATTTTCTGTTGTTATTTGATGCTTCACACCAATTTTAAAAAGAGAATTATTGTAATGCATTGTAAGTTCACTGGCTGGAAAAGGAAAGTTAATACTGTCCTTTTAAAAAGCAGTTACCAATCTGTGCCTTCAAAATGCAGCTCTTGATTTAATTCAGTTTAAGTAACTGCTTCATTCCTTTAAAATTATTTTATTCTGAACATTTCTTTTCATAGAGAACATTACCTACACATGTTAGGAGATCACTGTCTATAAATTATGTACGACAGAAATAGTAGTGTATAATAGCTCTACTTAAATAAATATGTATTATTTATAGTGTCACAGGTGAAGTACTAAAAGAAATTATACAGTCTGCCAAGAATCTTATTGCAAAAATAACTTGTCCTAAATGCTGAACATGTGTAGTATTGGCTTTTTTTCCCTGCTATTTGGATATTTTTAGTAAAATTGTAATAAAATATTTCAAAATAAACACTGCATTATTAATGTACTTTTTATTCGCCCTAGGGCATCTCTGGCATAAATCTATCGTTTAAATTCTACGCTCTTCTTACATTACATACAATGGAGCTAGTCCTGATCACATTTATATTACCTTTTAAATTGGTGGAACTTCACGAACATTATAGAAACTACTCCTGATCTACACCAGATGACACAACAGACAAATGAGTCATAGCTTTTCTGTACCAGCCTCTCTGTTGTGTTTCTATTTCCAAATCAGTGCTGAAAGCTGAAGTAGCACATGCAGTATTTAATGTTCTAAAATGAATTGCAATCAATATCTTTGCCCTATATTTCTGCTGAAAACCGTACCAGCGCTGTAACAAAGCAAGGCAACTTTCTCTAGCATTTGTGGTATTTCACAGAAAGAAAATGTATCCTGATTAATTTATCTCTAATTACACAAATTCTTTATAATTTCAACACTTGTCATTGTTTGTGATAAGAACAACAGGACCAATCAATTCAAAATGGGACTAAAGTACATGGTTCTTAAATTACATTATAGATCTCTTTCCTGTTCAGAGGGGATTAATGTATCAGTATCACTTTGTAGTTTGCGGCACTAATAATCTTGAACTATCAGGAAAGAAAACATGGCAACAAATTGGTTGCTTTCTTCAGTTGCTGCCACCATGCTGAAATTAAAAGATAAAACTTAGGAACATGCCCCCCAAACTTCATATAAGTATTTATGTATGCTCATTAAAGATGCCTGCTCATTAATTAAAAGTGTAAAATGCTTCATTCATCCAAATAGTATAAATCTATAAATTCAGTCAATTTACTTGGAATTAGAACACTCATATATCAGCTCTTAGTAAGAAAGCTTTCAGCTTTCCACATATTTTATAGCTAAAAAAATACATAGAATTTTATTTTTTTACTAATAAGCTACATTTCTTGTTGCTAACGCCCTTAAAAATTAAAGGAATCAGGGTCTGTTATGGCGATCTGCAGGTACCTCTCCAAGTTTTTGGCACATCTCTGCAAGCAAGCAAAGCGATGGAAATCAACCCATGCAGAACCTGATGTGCACATCTGGAGGTTTCCAGATCTGCCATCTTCAGTGTTCAGCCAATCACTTACCCAGTATCTAAATTTAAAAATGTGCTATTGGTTCAAGGTGCCTTATTCTGGATGCCAACTGCACAGCAAGATATCTGGTAGTTTTCCAGCTTGATTTTCAGAGTCTGGCCTCGATAATTGAGAACAGCATTTTCTGAAGCACATTTGTAATTATACTGTTAGAAGACATCATAACACATAATCTCAAAGACTGTAATGCATGAGTCAGTTCTTCAAAGTTGGTTACATAGGTAAGATCATTAAGTTCTTTTGCAGTGTCCTCTGGCAAGTGTAGGAAAGACAACATTTTGCTGCATTCATGTCAGTGAAATGAGGGTTTTGCCATACACTTGCTTTCTGACTATTGCACCCAACTCAGCATTTTAATATCACACCAACTGAACTATGTTATGCACAATCTAGGAAGCCAAGGAATGTAGAACACCCATGTAACACCCACTATAACATCAGTTTCAAAAATTAATAAAAAGAGAACCCAGTTTTCTTATTCTGGAATAATCTGCATTTCTGTAAGAGAGAATAAAGAGTAAAATGATTAGGTATGTAATATTGACTTTATTGTTGCTGAAAAGTGCTGCCTCTCTTCTGAAATTTCATCTAGTTGGTATAGATAAACCATCATATTTTAACCTTTAACAGCATGAGGCACATGAACTAGGAGAAGAATTTTGTTTGTACTCTTGCTAAAAATGTTTCATGGAATTAAAATATGTTAAGGATTGGTCTAGATCCATATGGCATTGCTCTGAATAACACCAGCCTAGCAACCTTTATGATAGGAGAACATGAGTTGAAAATTTCTGTGGGCAAAACCAAAAGTAAATCTAATCCCTCCATCTTGGAGAACACTGGTTAACGCTTCAGGGTTTTTCCTGTATAGTTTTCTCACAAGCTGGTGAGACAACAGGATCAAATCACATTGCAGATGATACAATCAAATCAATTAGTTACACTCTCTTTTGAAGACTTATTGTTCTAAACCAAAACTTTGTGCACATGTGTAAGCATACAGTTAAACAAGGCAGCAGTGTGTGCTGCATATATGAGTAGATCTTTGCTTGGATCTGTCTTCTATAGGTTGCCTGAAAGCCATGTGTTTAGCCAATCCAACCAGAGACACTAGTCTATCCACCTCGAGGGATTCCATACTGCCCAACTCCTAGTGAGGTCCAGAGTTTCTTATTCACTCACCCCACAACAGCCAATGCAAGACCCTTTGTCTGGCATGCACGTGCATTCCTATGATCTCCTCCCTGTAACACCAGGGTCTCTATTTGTCCCTCATTCCCTTGCTGTCTTTAGTTCTGTGAACCCAATGTCCATTCCTCCTTTACCCAATGTTGCTTGTTCTTTCCCTCTAGCCAGGAAGCAGAGAGCCCTATGGTCTTCCCTTCCACATTCCACCACACTCCCATCCTCATCCAGCTTTTGATTTGATGGTGTCCCACTACCAACACTTTTTTTTTCCTTTCCGTGTGACAAAAATGTGTTTGGAAGATGGGGAAAACTGATGGCTGCTATGCTGAAAAGCCTTGAAAATGTGCTACTGAGGGCTTTGATGCACTCACAACACCAGAAGCACTTAAGGATATAGCTCTGCTATACAAGTAGCAGAGACCCACATCTGTGACCTATTTTCCTTCTTTTTCTAGTTTTATTTATTTATTGAACCAGTAGGGTTCTATTCACTGACACCTAGAACACTTCTTGAAACCTGTAGCAGATTTCATTCAGAAATACCCTTGTAAAATACACACAGAGGTGTATAGTTGACCTGAGTATAAATTCAGCCAAATAACCTGAGCTGGAGAAAGACATACCCAAGAATCATCATACTGCTAGCCTCACAATAAAAAGAAAGCTGCATGAGTGAACAAACACCTTTCTTTGTTTCTTACTTCTTACAGTTGAATCTATAGCTTACATAAGATATTGCTCTACATTTGCTTTCTTGTTCACATGTGATTTCCAAGCCTGTAAACATACCAGCAAATTATTTTATTGAACCTGACGTGAATATTAAAAAATTATATTTGGAAATTTTCAAGACCTTTTGCAAGGACGGACTCAGTAAAATGTACAAACATTAAGCAGTGTTAGCTACAGCATGTCGTGCTTGCATCCTCTTCTGACAGGAACCTGATTTCCCTGTCTTCATGATTCTCTCCTACTGTCTTCCAAACAATCATTTTTAAAAACAGCAGGATCCCTGTTAACACAGTAGTGTAACGGTGTTTCCACAGAATCTTCTGTAAGATTGAGAAATTACCTCTTCTCTTTATTTGCCATTCTAATATTGTAGCAAAGTCTCAGATGGTACAAATTTTCCCCAAAACTGTACTGAATAAATCCCATATGAATCTGCCAAGCCAGCTTAGGTACTGGCTACACATTACTATGAACAATCTAAGAACTTTTTTTGGCATGGGTACAGGGTTTCAACAAGAGTAAATATTTTAGAACTCAGGCTATTTTCAATCTCAGTAATTGTTACAAATGTATAGTTAGTTTGGTGAATTTTGCTGGTTTCCTTAAATCCCTAAAAATCTGAATTCACGTGACAGTTTCAGCCTTACGATCCTTTCCTCCTACTCCCTTTCTCCTCAGAAAACCCTAGACAAAAACTCCAACAGGTTAATATTTTTTGGCACACCTGCTTCAGTATAAGGAGTTGAAAATACAACAATAAAGACTCAGAAGCTGGAAAATTCAACAAATTTCAATACGCATTGTTGTACAAAAATCTCAGGATGTTAATAAGCAATCTTACTATTTCTTCTCCAAACCAATGAAGCATAACAACAGTAATTACTCTCTTTACCTGTACAGTCCTCTCTGCTACAATATGTAGACTGACAGGGAACAATAGTATATTGGTTGTGGTAGTTGCCTTTCTTTTACTGTATCTGAGGAACACATACTAAATACTATGCTCCATTCAGTTTGGTAAGAAGAAGAGGAGGGAGAAGAATTCTATTTAAAAACCTAGAAATTGAAATGGCCTGATTGGAATTACTGTGTACAACCCTCTTTGCTGAAATAAAGCTGCTAATTGTTTGCTGTTCTATAGACTGTGTGGTCTTTCAGTCAACAGCAAAAAGTGGCCTTTATGAAAGATTATCTGAATTAATGAAAATGAGGTTTGGAAATTATGACATAATCACCCATTACTATACAAGACATGCATTAAAATCCCTGCATCCATGGTTATAAGGAAAGCAAGGCTTAATGTATTATGCATATAAAACAAATGGGAAAGGACACAAAGTAGAAATAAAAATATTGGAAAATTATATGCAAAAATCAACCAAACAAAAGGTTTTATCTAGCGGAAATGCTTTGCAGTGCTTAAATTCTGATGCACACAGAGGTATCTCAATAAAAAACTGAGAAGTCAAACATGGAACTAATTCCCAAGTTCCTTAACACTAGAAGGCTGACAGCTGACATAATTTATTAATGTTAACAATAAATATACATTTTATAATGTTCCAAACAAAATATTATTAAAAGTTTTCTCAGCTATGAATAAAAATCACAGCAGCAATAGGAGAGACCTGGATGAGGTTAGTCTGCCTACCAGTTTTTGAAAATTTATTAGACAGTTGGTGGTGCTTTACTCGTACTGTAAAAGCTCCTTTATAACTAATCAGAAATGATAATGTGAATGAAAAGTTTAAGAATTAAGCTATTAAATGCCCTCTGAACAATTCTTTATCAGTTTGATAGGCGTACAGTATACTGAAGTAGTTAATAGGGAGTTGAGAGAGCTTTACAAAAAAAAAAAAGGATTTATCTGCCTGATAAAGCAGTGCTGCAAAAGTCCTTATTGCTGTTCTGAACGAGGATCGGCATGAAAAGAGAAGATTTCCTCCCCTGTTTTTAATATTTTATTAATTAAAAAAGCCCAATCTTTCTTTGCTTTCATTAAGTGTGGAAAAGCTTCATTAATATAGAAACCACTGTAAGTTTCTGGCCCTTATAACAGTTCTCCCATGACAGCAATAGTGACATATCAACAATCAGTATTCTGCATCCTAATGGTGGTTTTCAGGCAAGCCTCATAGTTCAGACGGGGGCAGTAAAAGCTTACGCTATCCCTTTAAGGCTTTCTTGATGTGTTTTGGCATTCTTTTATAATTACAGCTTTTACTGTAAGCACTGTACTGAAGGCATTGTGCTGCAATTGAGTCCTGCGAAATGATTTGAGATCCGTGTAAATGCCACTTTTTAAACAACTAAACTGGAGAACATTTAACTTTCCTTTTAGAATACAAACACAACTAGAGCAAATATGCAATTAACTATCAAAATAAAATGCTGGTCTGGGAGATTTGGACAATTTTCACACAATTGCATAGCAATAACTCTGTCCCTCTCCATTTCCAAATTCCCTCTAAAGTCTCCAAGCCAACAACAGATTACACTCAGACATTTTTTGCTGTTGTAAAAGGTATGTATAATGGAGGAAAAATATTACATATGAGTTTTAAGAGCTGAAGATACAAGGTTTGTAAGAGACAAATATCTAAAGTATTGGTGCTATATGCATGAATGTAATGCCTCAACAGGTATGAAACATACTGAATGAAGATTTGCCAGTAAGATGGAAAGGACTGAGCAGATGTGCTTTGTACCAAATGATTTTCATATTTCAATGTGACAAAATAGATGAGCCACATAAAGCTTAATTTCAGTTGCAAATTGCAAGCTGGAATAAGTTCCAGAATAGTAAACAATTAGCTGCTTTATTTTCTTTTTAATAAGACTAAATTACCAGATAATATCTACTGGCATCAACTTGGCTAATAAAAACCTGTTTAATAGGATTTGCCATTTTTCCAGTTGCTATCATGATCAGCTTTGCATTTTGATTATCTTTAAACTTTGCCTCAATTTTCTCATAGAAAACCTCTCAGTAGTAATTGCTTTAACATTTATTCCAGGTCAAGTGGTTAAGTATGAATAATGGTGTGTCAAAAATGTACAGTAGTGCTGTCAATAGAGCAATTACCATTTAGCTAGAGATTATTATGGCACAAGAGCACATTAACTGGGCACAGTAAACAGAACAACAAAGAAAGAAGGGGCAAAGGGACCAAACTGTTTTCAAAACCTGCCAGTGTTATACAGCGTGTGTTACTGACAGATATTACTTGTTACATAAGAGCAATTAACTCCGCAATCAGCTTCACTCGGCAGCATTGGATTAGAACGTTTCCAATTAGAACAAGAAGTTAGAAGCACATTTCTAGAACATTGGCTTAATTTTTAAAATAATCTCACAATGGCTTTGTTTTCCCTTTGACATTTTGCATTGCTGTTTGGAAAGTGATCACCAACTGGCATTATGCTTAAAGCTTACCCAAATCACTAGGAAACACACCAATAAAAACAGCATACGTCTGTCTCTGGTCACTGGTGGTGGTGTAAAAGCTAAGATTTTTTTTCCACATGATTTTTAGAGGAGGAATGTTCTGATTTGATGTCACCTTGCAAGTTAATGCATTACTGACTAACCTGAAAAAAAAGTTTAACAGCAAGTCACAGGTTGAGATGTGTTTTTCTACAGCCCCTAATGGCTAGCAATCATTTGGGTATTATTCCTTTAATTACAGCAGCATAAAAACTATAAAGTTCTGCCTACAAAAGCTATTTGTTCAGGTATATCTTTAAATAGACATCTACCCTATTAAACACATGAAAATTACAGTCTGGCAGAGCACAGAAGTGTGACCTCTCAAGAACTGTCTCCTCCAAAAGCAAAAGCCATCTGTATTATCCAGTCTGCTCACGTTGGCTCAAGAACTAAGCAATCTCTAGAAACTCCCAAGTTAAAAATGTATATGCAACCAGCCTCCAACTTAGAGTATTGAAAATGAATCTTGTAAAACCATATATATATATATAAATATATATATATATATATTTATATATATATAAAACCCCTTGCTTTCTGCATATCTTATTATTCTAACTCCTCCTGTGCTCGACATGGGACAATTACAAGATGATCCAAATTAGAAAGTGTTGCTTCATTTGCCTCTGAGTGGTAATTAGAAAACTTCATGACATTCCACTACAGTTGGGTCTAGATAGAAGTAGGAAGGCACTCCTTCCCCTGAGAAATTTACATGTGTTTCAATATTAGATGATGCTAAACTTCAACGTGGAAGTGGCAGTACAATTCCACTAGCTCATCTCTGTATATCCATTATTTCCATAGCTGAACAGAAATTATGAGCTATGTTGGGGTCTTATAAAAAGAGCTGACAGCGGATGTCACTTCCAGATGCAGGCTTTATGGAATATGCAATGCCTGGGAAATATGGTATGTCTTTGAGCTCCATGTTCTGGAAGTATGAATGTTCACCCTATATTCAATTACAAATTATTTTAGTCAACCTCCACTGCCAAAAAAATAAATTGGAAAAAATAAACATGCAACTTTGTCAAGAAAGAGTATTTCACTGGCGTTTACTACTTTTTTGAGAGGTGGAGAAGAGATTAATTCTTTATTTCTACCAATGCTTCATTGTGACATTTTCCAGGACATCAGTATAAAATATTTACAAATGAGACAATTCAATAGTACTAAAAGACAGTAATTTGTGGCCTTGAATTATAATTATAAATATTTTTATCTTTAGGTAAATTTTAAAATTTCAGGCCATGCAGGTGCCATTCACCCACTTCTTCAAGGAAAGCTTATAGTGATTTGAAAGCAAACTTTTCATTGCAAATGAATGGAAAGCTTGAGTTTTCCCTGCTCCCATGCCCTTACAATCTCCTGTGATACATTTTCTGAATGTGTCTCTCATAGAATCTGAAACTTTCCTTCGGCCCTCATGAATTGCCCATGCAATTACTGTGTTCTTCTTCACACAGTACCTGTAATAAGCACTGTGATCTAATGACAAGCATCTTTGAAAATCAAGCAGCCCCACACAATGTCTTTTGAATCCTTATTATTACTGAAACCTATTGTTTTCACTACTGAGCTTGAACAGACTGCTAACACAACTTACACAATGAAAACTGAGAAAATCAGATGTAAAATGTATGAAAAGTTAAAATTAATTTTTTATGTGCCTATATACTGTAAATTAACCAGTGTCAATAAGCAGCAATTTGTATCGGATTGTTTCCACTTGTATTACAGTCTTCTCTGATTACAACTTCTCCTCTACTAAGACAGACAGTCAAGCAGTCTATTTTAACCTTCAGGATTGTTAAAGGATGGAATGCATTTGTCTACAGTCTTTATAAATAATTTGAAAAAACAGGTAACTTCTAATAACTAGAACACTAGAGAATATGATCACTGATTTAGATTCAGGACTGAAGTGCTCATAAGCCCATGCAAAACATGAGAAGGCACAAACTGTCATTTAAAGAGCAGCTGAAAACCATAATTCTATCCCATATATCCTGTAGCTCACCTCAGCCCATGTACATAGGTTATATGAGTGATGACAGAAATTTAATTTGGAGCTCTTTGGAATTTACCCAGGAATTTCTGTCATGGCTTGCCTCACTAAAGGAAGCAAGACAGATTTCACTCTCTTGATTGAAAATCAATTAAAATTATTTTGATTGAGTTTAATTATTATGATGATCTGCATGATTAAAAACCATTTACAAAATTTGTCCCATGCC